>NW_026712171.1:1397097-1462097 GCF_030504385.1 Musca domestica | reverse complement strand
CTCCGCCACAAAAGACCGAAATTTTCAAAAAAAAAAATATTTTACTGCATAAAATGAGCAAGGATCATTCGATTTTGCTCCAACGTTGCAGATCCTAATATTTGTATTTGTGCTAGGTCAGGTGCAAAAATTGAATAATGATAGCTCTAATAATGTGATTATTTTTATTAACCCAAGATCCGGTGTGAAGATGGAATATATCGGTTTACTGCTTCTGGGATCTCTTCCATAAAGGGTAAACATTTTTGAATATCCATGAAGCTTATAAAACTCGGAATTAACATCCGATTCCATTCAGACTTTGCACATCTCAATATCTCTACTAACACAAGATCTGTTATAAAGATGGTTGAGATCGAAAAACTCCTTCTGGTACCAATGATTCTGGATGTAATCCAAAGACCTCTATCAGATTTCAAAGCTCTATACTTAATATTGAAAAATATATTTCAAACTAAAGAAAAATATATTCCAGTGACAGCTCATTATATTGTTTACAAGCGTACAAAAGCATTTTGGTGAGAATTTTCCAGAAAAAAGTTATTCCTAATGGAATTCAAGCGTGATAGTGCGAAACCCGCGTCGCAGGGGCCAAAAAATGACTCGTGAGCTGAATATATCGCAATACTCCATCCGGCAAATATTGAAAAATGAGCTGAGGGTAAAGCCATTGAAAGTTACAAAAGTGCAAGAACTTCCACCCCAACAGAAAGAACATAGACTCAAAAGAGGTAAAGATTTGCTTTGCTTGGCCGAAAGTGGTGAACTGCCTAATTAGGTTTTCACCGTCTCCGATGAAAAAACATTCGTTGTCCAGCAGTTTGTAAACAAACAAAATGATCGTGTTTACTTGCCAAAGAGGTCAGCTGAAAATGTGCACCTTCGGTTGGCCACCGGAACTCAAGCGCCGGCCATGGTGATGGTGTGGGCCGCCATAACAGCCGATGGTCGCACTCCGCTCGTATTAATCGACCGTGGCATCAGAATAAATGCCGAATCTTATAACGAAAATATTCTGGAAGGTATATTGAAGCCTTCCAGCAGAATTCAGCACCATCGCACTCCGCACGCGCCACCCAAGAATGGTTACAAAATGAGGTTGAGCTTCATTTCCAGCGCACAATGGTCTTAAAAATCTCCGGATACAAATCCGTTGGACTATTGTGTCTGGAGTATTTTGGAAAGCAAGGTTGGCATTAAAATTACCAAAGTGTCGATCACCTCAAGCAGGCTCTTCGTCGGGAATGGGCAAAAATACCGCAGAGCAACATTCGGGAAGCGTGTGACTGTTTCATTGGCCGGTTGAAGGCAATAATTCGTGCCAAAGGTGACTAATTCAAAAAAAAAAAAAAAAAAAAAAAAAATATATATATATATATATATATATATATATATATATATATATATATATATATATATATATATATATATATATATATATATATATATATATATATATATATATATATATATATATATATATATATATATATAATATATATATATATATATATATATATATATATATATATATATATATATATATATATATATATATATATATATATATAATGATGGCGTTTCACATTGTTGCAGTTTTTAATCTCACCCTGTTTCATTTGATACGGCCAAAGCGTGCCTAATCTAAATTACGGTTTTAGACCCTAGGTCTTTTTGGACCAAATCCGATAACTAACGAAGGGAGTTTCCTATTTGATCAGTTTTCAAATTTGTTGAAATTTTACAGAATATTTTGACTTGGTACGATCCCGTTTAAAGGAAGTTTTCAACAATATTTTCTCATTGGTTCTATTTTGACTACTTTTCGATATACACATTCCAAACGCCTATACACGTGTCTTCTTTTTTAGCTCTACTTTCATAATCTGCCGAAGTTTCCCTGTAACTATCGAAAAATTGCATTTTGTCACACAGTGTAATCATGGGGTATTTTTATACCCATAGTGGTAAGGGTATTATGTTTTTGTGTATTTGTTTGTAACATGGAGAAAGAAGCGAGATAGACCCATAGTTACTTTTGCGGATTTATGAAGATCCTCAAAAGTAACTATGGGTCTATCTCGCTTCTTTCTCACATTCTGAGTCGATTCATATCAGTCCGACTGTCCGTTCGTCTGTCCATGTATTCTTGTGAGCAAAATGCAGATTGCATTTATTATCCAATTGAGATGAAATTTTCCAAACAATATTTGTTTGGACCTATTGAAATTGGTGAGAATCGGTTCAGATTTGGATATAGCTCCCATTTATATCTGCAACCAATTTCGAGTGAATTCTGCATCAAATGGCCAATATCAGTCCAAATCACCTGATTTTTGGCACATCCCCCCGAATTCTGTCTAGACGGAAGTACATGAAATTCGGATTGAATTTGAAAATCGGTTCAGATACAGCTTTAGCTTCCATAAATATGTTTCATCCGATTTGGTGTGTAAGTCCCTCACATTCGTAATAAGCACTTCACAACAATGATATTTGGTACCAGATACCTTATCTGCCAAATGATTAGATTTGGATATAGCTCCCGTATATATCTTATCCGATATCAGGTTAATTGTGCAAATAAACATTTGGTGGAACTCGGCTCCGATATATATTTTTTTAATATAATCCTTCGAAGTGATATTATGCACTCTACAGCAATGTTATTTGGTATTAAAAGATAATAATATCTCAGTCGATTCAGAAATACATATACCTCTCATATATTAGTTCCCTCTGAAACCAAATTATAACAGCTCTAAAGCCAAATGTTGATAGGTGGTATGATCTACTTCAAATAAATTCTGTTGTTACGGGACCTCTAGTGGTGTAGGGAACCATATAATCGGTCCCGCCCGAATATTATCGGTACATGGTCTTAAAGTGTTTCTTAAGACATTTCATTTAAGTCAGGTTTTATCCATGTTCTGTTAACTCCTTAAGAGAGTTCTGTTAATATTGAACAATGCCTAATATTTCTAATTTATCTTTATTTTCATGAGTCAATATACCCTCCGTAGTTGATGGAGGGTATAAAACCACCAATATATTTTTTTCCAAATATATCAGCGAATATCAAGTTTTAATGTAAACGTCACTCGTACTTGACAATAAATCATGGACGGACATTGTGGACACGACAAATATCCCGCAGGGTTGAGAGAATGGAACAGTGAATTGTAATGCCAGCATTATTGCCAATAGAGATGCTAGGAGGAAAGTGTAAACAGACATACGCACAAAATGAAAAAAACAAAACGAAATGGCAAAAACAAAAAACGAAAATGCCATTATTGGCATATCGGCCACTGTCACCAATTGACATATATGTGTGTCGTTTGTTTCTTCTTCTTTTCCATTTTTTATTGCATTTCAAATATCGCCACGATGCCATGGCTCCGTAGTGGGAAAATTACCTCTCAAAGTGAAATAAATTGCACTCCAAGCTCGTCGAATGAATGAAAGATGGAATATTTGTTTGGTTTGGTTTTATTTTAGTTTTTTATTTTTTTTTTTTTTCTGGAAGCTTATGTTGTGGAAATTGGTTAAGTGCAAAAATAAACATTGAAGCAGAATTTATGTCAAAAAGCTGAGAGGCATGAATTATGGTGTTATGACAGTAACCAGAATGTGGCTGTGGTTTGTGTGTGTGTGGTGTGGTAGAGTTGAATCTACAAGGCTTGCATTAAAGGTGTGGGAAAATTACATGGCAGTAGCAAATAAAGATGATAGATCGTGCTCTGTATCGGCGTCAAAGTATTACAATGTTCAAACAATCTAGTGTCTGAGTAAAAAGCAAAAATTTGGTTAGTACATGCGACACTGTCAGCAGACTACTAACAAATAATGAGTTCTCTCTACAGATACCAGATGACACAAGTTAAAAAGCAGTATTGGAAATTTTCAAAAAATTTCTGTTGAAATCTTAAAAATACCAAATATAGCCGTTATATTGGGATCTATTAAACGTGGACCTACATAGTCATTGTTTGTCATAAGCCATTACCCTATTCAAATTCGAAACTTGAAATAAACGGTGATTATGTAGCTAAAATCATAAAAATTGCGTATATAGCGTGGTACCGTTGTATCGGAGCTGCACGAAGACCTGGACCTGCATGGACAATTTTCTGTCACAGACTGAAGCATCCATTACGAACTTAAAATACGACATCTCAAACAATTTCGGTGAGTATTGTATCTAAAATCGTCAAAATACCCAATATCGAGAGGTACTGATATATGGGGCCTATACGAAGACCTGGACCTGCATAGACAATTTTCTGTCACAGACTGTAGTTCCCATTACGAACTCTAAATACGTAATTTGAAACTGCGCCGGTGAATAATGACGCTAAAATCATCAAATTACCGAATGTTTGGAGGTACCTTTGTAGGGGGGTTGTACGGAGACGTGCACCAGCACAGACAATCTCCTGTCTTAGGCTGTAGTATCCATTACGAGCTTCAAATACCAAATTTGAAACAACTCCGCTAAAATAATCAAAATACCGAATATCGGGAGGTACAGTTATATGGGGACTATACGAAGACGTGGACCTACCTTCAATACCAAAAGTCCTGCAGAAATAACATACATTTGAGTAAAATTTTATCAATCTACTTCACTTCGTTCGGAAGCTAGAGTGATTTCCACAGACGGACATCGCTAAATGGACATAGAATTTGATGCTGATCAAGAATATATACTTTGTGGGGCCTAAAATGTGTATTTCGAGGTGTTACAAACGGAATGACAAACTTAATATACTCTCCATACTATAGTGGAGGGTATAAAAATAACGTATTTTTATATCACTAAGTAATGAGTAAGAACGGAACAAAGCAAGCACGTTCGACTACTAAACTTAAGGTAGCTGGTTCGAATCTACATGTCAAAATAATAAGAAAATACGAAGTGTTTCCCAATAAATGTTCATAACAGTGGCCGAGTGCATAGTGTCCTCCGACTACGTATCAGAAGATCGGGAGTTCAAACCGCCAAATCAAATCGAAAAGAGTAAAAGAAGTATCAGTCATTTCTGCCGACAGATGTATACCCTCAGCCACTTTTCGATTATTTGCATATACCCTGACCCTCTATGGAGTAGGTTGCGAAGCAATGAACCAATATTGTCCATTTGGCATCGGACCTAAATAAATATGATATAAATATAGCGACACGCCAGGTTTGGAGTATATCGACTACTTCCTTCACTTTATATGAGATGTGTGACAATTTTTACAGAATGTTTAAATATGCGTGAGGTACCAGTTATAATCGAGCAAACTATTCCATTTCCATACTTCAACTAATACAGATAAAAATATTGGTATGGGCAAACTTACAAGAAAATCGAACATTTATATCCAATTTTATGCGAAATCATAAATTCCATATTCATCTCAGATTTCTGATTGATAGATATAACAAGTTGTAAAGAATCGCTGACTTATTTCACAAGTTATGACAGACAAAAAAATAGTAAAAAAGGGTGATCCTTTGTGGGTGACGTACCAGAAGGGATTCGCAGTTATATATCATCTTCACAACAAACTTTTGTTAGCAAAGATGTTGGCATGTGAGATGTGTGAAATTTGAAGAGAGTTGGATACTTATCATTTTCATTGAGCGTTTGGTTGTTCAAAATCTTGAACCCTATGTGGTGGAGGTACCAGAAGAAATGGTTCGATCTCAACCATCTTTATAACATATCTTGTATTGATAGAAATATTGAGATGTACCAAGTCGGAATTGATTCGGATGTAAATTTCACATTTCATGAGCTTCATGGATATTCAAAATTTTGACCCTATGTAGGGGGAGATACCAGAAGGAGTTAACCGATATGCCCCATCTTTACAGAAGATCTTATGCTAGTAGAAATAATGGGATGTGTGAAATATGAAGAGAACCATTTCCGATTTTATGATCGCATAGGTTATTCAAAAGTCTGACCCTTTGTGGGGGAGGTACCTGAAGGAATAGTCCGACCTCTACCATCTTTATAACAGATCTCGTGTTGATAGAATTATTGAGATGTACCAAGTCTGAATGGAATCGGATGTTAATTTCGCATTTTATGAGGGTTATGGATATTCAAAAATTTGACCCTATGTGGGGGAGGTACCAAAAGGAGTGAACTCTTACATCACATTTTATAAGAGTTCTAATTATTCAAAATATTGACTCTTTGTGGGGAGGTACTTGATCCATTTTCGCAACTGACCTATCAAGTGTTATGATTTGCAATGTTTGAGCAAAATCGGATTATCGTTTCTCCTTCTGTGCAGTAAAATATATTTTTTTATTTTATTTATTTATTTATTTATTCTTTATTTATTTTTTATTTATTTATTTATTTATTTATTTTTTTTTTTTTTTGAAAATTTCGACCTTTTTTGGGGAGGTACCAGAAGGAGTGGACCGATATTGCACATCTCCGAACTCGATCTAAGTTTGATAATAATATTACGATGCGCCAAGTTTGGACCAAATCGGATACTTCTTTCGAGAGTTATCGTGCGCTCAAGCCAGCAGACAATCAGACAGACAGACGGACGGACGGACGGACGGACATCGCTAGACCGACTCCAAATGTCCTGAAACGGATTTGGCCCAAAGAGACCTAGGGTCTAAAACCGTTATTTCGATGAGGAATATTTTGACCTTAAGAATTTATATATAACCTCTCTAGCCATATGGCTGAGGGTATATAAATGGGTGACTAACTGCTTCATCAACGCCAAGGCGAAAAGGCTAGTGCTATAATCTTGAGATCTTTAATGTGGGTCAATGTTGTATATTTCACCCTTAGATAGCGCTGGCTTTTTGGAAATTGGGACTAGAAATGTAATAAAAGTACTAAGTAGCACTTAATTCCGTACATTTGTAAAATAAAATAAATTTTGAAATCAACTTCACCTGCATTTTTTTTTTTGTAGCAATAAATTTGTGTTGAAAGGTCACTTAAAAATATTCCAATGCAACATTAGCTAATGGCTTTAGGGGGTAGATTATTAGGACAAATGGTATTTAAATTTTTTTGCGAAAATGCCCATTGCATTTGTAATTACCTATGCCAGCAGTGGCATGGACAAAAATTAAAAACATTTAAAATACCCTGGTACATATTATGAATTTTAAACGTGTGAAATGAAAACCGATGGCAATTTGAGCTTTGCGTTTTAATTAAAATTTCAACTAATAGAAGTGATTCCAGTGAGTTGAAGTAATTACAATTCATTCAATTTGTCTGCCAATAATAATGATGATGATGATATTGAATGGGGATAGAAATAACGGACCAAAAACAATATTTGAAATTTTAAATTTGAAGGCATTTTATTATACTATTTTTTTGAAGAAATTTATTGATACATTATTGACTTCGAAAATCGTTTGATGAGCATGTCCAGAGTTCTAGTCTAACGATATAATGTTTTGGCGACCTATATGTGAGTCGCCTAATTCTATGTATTTTCTTATTTATTTATTCATTAAACCCTCCACAATACATAGTATGGAGGGTACATACTAGCCACATTTTTCAACGGAATTGTCCGAAATTGTACACAAGGAAATCTTTGTGAGTACTTTACCCCCTGAAACAGAATTGTCTATACAGGTCCATGATATCGTATAGCCCCCATATAACGGCACCTTCCGAATTATATATATATATATATATATATATATATATATATATATATATATATATATATATATATATATATATATATATATATATATATATATATATATATATATATATATATATATATATATATATATATATATATATATATATATATATATTTCACGATATCGCATATCCCCCATATATGACTGTTATGACTGTTTTTTTTTTTGGCAAGGGCGGGCGGAATCTCATCAGTGATAACTGCTGGCGGGAAGTCAAATTATAAGAAGAAGAAGAAGCAAACGAACAATGCCGAAAGTCAAATGGATGCAGTAACATTAATGATAGCTATTATAAAGGATAATAGCTGTAACAACAACAGCAGGATGTCGTTCTTATATTTTGGCCTCATTTAAAGCAGCCATGGTGGTATCTGGGATGGAGTTAATTTTGTTGAAATTTATTCGACTTTTTTGTTAAATTAATTTGAGTATTTATGAAATTAATAAAATAGCAATCAAAGGGTCCTTTTTGATAATTGTGACCCTTTGTGGGTCAGGTACCAGAAGTGGTTCACAAAAAAACTATCATCTTCACAACAGATCTTGTGTTTGCAAAAACATTTGTGTGAAATTTGAAGAGAAGTGGATGCTTATTTCGCTTTCTTTGAGTGTTTTGGATGCTTATTTCGGATTTTCTAATCATTTTGGTTATTCAGAACTTTGACACTTTGTGGCGGAGGTACTAGAGGGAATGGTCCGATCTCGACCATCTTTATAATAGATATTGTGTTGATGGAAATATTGAGATGTACCGAGTCTCAATGGAATCGGATATTAATTTTGTGTTTTATGAACTTCATGGTATTCAAAAGTTTGACCCTTTGAAGGGGGATGTACTAGAAATAGTGAACCGATATATTCCATCTTTCCACCAGATTTCTGTTAATAAAAATATTATGATGTTTTAAATATGAAGACAATCGGACTCAAGCATCAGATTTAATAAGAGTTGTAATTAGTCAAAATTGTGACCCTTTGTGGGGAGGTACTTGATGGAGTGAACCGATATTTTCCATTTTCGTCCATCTAGCTCTGATGCAGATATTGGGATTTGCAAATTTGGTGCAAAATCGTATTTTCCCTTCTCTTTTTGTGCGGTAAAATATTTTTATTTTTATTTTTTTTGTGGGGGACGTTCCAGAAGGAGTTGACCGAAATTGCCCATCTCCGAACTCGATCTAAGTTTGACAATAATATTACGATGTACCAAGTTTGAACCAAAATAATAAAATAAAATCCGTTAGAAAAGCTTTTATAATCTTAGGGTCTATACGACGACGTGGACCTGCATAGGTAACTTTTGTCATAAGCCATTACTATATTCAAATGCGAAACTTGGAAAAAAAACAAATCAGTGAATAATGTAGCTGAAATCATAAAAATACCGAATATATGAAGGTACCATTATATGGGGGCTAACGAATACATGAACCTGCACAGAAAAGTTTCTGTCTCAGGCTGCAGTTTACATTACGAGCTTCAAATACATAATTTAAAACAATTCCAGTGGATATTGTCGCTAAAATCATCAAAATACCGAATAAAACGTGGACCTTCATGGCCCATTTTTATGCCCTTATTCGACGGACCTTTGGACCCTTTGGGCCCATTCCAATCGACGAGGCTTGTCCGCAGGCAACATTCTTTGCGTCAATTGATTTTGTACGGGAACAAATGCAAATCAATGCGAATAATCCGATGTAAAGTGGACCGAGCCATGCCCAACTGCTGAGAACGGCTTTTGTGGGATGTTCTTGGGGACCTCTCAACACTGGCTCGTACGCCAGCGATATTCTCGGCCGATCGCCTTGGTCGACTTTTATATGGCCTCTTCGGATTAGAAAGAGCCTTACCAGTCGAAAATTTTTCGTATAAACGCTTAATGGTGTTCTTAGAAGGCGCACTTCTCACATTTTTTAATGTTTTTAAAGCACGTTGAGTTTTCACAACTGACTTCAATTGACACAATTGACTATTTCAGAGAGCTCGCGTGGCGTGTATTGGTTCATGTTAAAAATCTGCTTGGACTGACGCTTCAAACGCGGTATGTCATTAAGCGATGTGACATCTCTGTCAAAAGTTATGGCGTTGCCAGATGGGTCCGTCGAATGTGGGCAAGCCTGTACATAGTATGGAGGGTATATTAAGTTTGTCATTCCGTTTGTAACTCATCGGAATAATAATTCTGGACCCAAAAAATTATACATCTTTTAGATCAGCGTAAAATTCTAAGACGATTTAGCCCTTTCCGTCTGTCGGTCTGTCCATGTGTTGTAATCACGATACAGTTAAAACAAATTAAGATAGGAAGTTAAAATTTTTCACAGATCTGTCTTTTGTCTACAGGCAGGTTAAGTTCGAAGATGGACGGACATATCTAAATCGAAATAGAATTTTATGCTGTTTAAGAATGTATATACTTTGTGGGGTCTAAAGTGTATACTTCGAGGTTACGGAATGAGTAACTTAAAATATACCCTCCACACTATGGTGGAGGGTAAAACAATAATGACATATACCTCACCATAAGCTAAAGATATTGATTTATTTCCAGAAAATTTACCAGGAATATGACTTACCTTTATCGTCCCAGGTTATAATAATCCGACAACAAATTCCACGGTCGCCGCAATCAGCAAAAAAAAAAAACAAGTAAAAAAGCCGTAAGTTCGGCCGGGTCGGACTTTGAATACCCTCCACAACTTGAAAAGAATTCGATTTTTTTCCAAAAAATAAAATCCATTAAAAATTCTGTTAAAATCTTTAAAATACCTAATATCGGAAGGTGCCGATATATGGGGGGATATGCGATATCGTGAAATATATATATATATATATATATATATATATATATATATATATATATATATATATATATATATTTATTTTAACAGAATTTTTAATGGATTTTATTTTTTGGAAAAAAATCGAATTCTTTTCAAGTTGTGGAGGGTATTCAAAGTCCGACCCGGCCGAACTTACGGCTTTTTTACTTGTTTTTTTTTTTTTGCTGATTGCGGCGACCGTGGAATTTGTTGTCGGATTATTATAACCTGGGACGATAAAGGTAAGTCATATTCCTGGTAAATTTTCTGGAAATAAATCAATATCTTTAGCTTATGGTGAGGTATATGTCATTATTGTTTTACCCTCCACCATAGTGTGGAGGGTATATTTTAAGTTACTCATTCCGTAACCTCGAAGTATACACTTTAGACCCCACAAAGTATATACATTCTTAAACAGCATAAAATTCTATTTCGATTTAGATATGTCCGTCCATCTTCGAACTTAACCTGCCTGTAGACAAAAGACAGATCTGTGAAAAATTTTAACTTCCTATCTTAATTTGTTTTAACTGTATCGTGATTACAACACATGGACAGACCGACAGACGGAAAGGGCTAAATCGTCTTAGAATTTTACGCTGATCTAAAAGATGTATAATTTTTTGGGTCCAGAATTATTATTCCGATGAGTTACAAACGGAATGACAAACTTAATATACCCTCCATACTATGTACAGGCTTGCCCACATTCGACGGACCCATCTGGCAACGCCATAACTTTTGACAGAGATGTCACATCGCTTAATGACATACCGCGTTTGAAGCGTCAGTCCAAGCAGATTTTTAATATGAACCAATACACGCCACGCGAGCTCTCTGAAATAGTCAATTGTGTCAATTGAAGTCAGTTGTGAAAACTCAACGTGCTTTAAAAACATTAAAAAATGTGAGAAGTGCGCCTTCTAAGAACACCATTAAGCGTTTATACGAAAAATTTTCGACTGGTAAGGCTCTTTCTAATCCGAAGAGGCCATATAAAAGTCGACCAAGGCGATCGGCCGAGAATATCGCTGGCGTACGAGCCAGTGTTGAGAGGTCCCCAAGAACATCCCACAAAAGCCGTTCTCAGCAGTTGGGCATGGCTCGGTCCACTTTACATCGGATTATTCGCATTGATTTGCATTTGTTCCCGTACAAAATCAATTGACGCAAAGAATGTTGCCTGCGGACAAGCCTCGTCGATTGGAATGGGCCCAAAGGGTCCAAAGGTCCGTCGAATAAGGGCATAAAAATGGGCCATGAAGGTCCACGTTTTATTCGGTATTTTGATGATTTTAGCGACAATATCCACTGGAATTGTTTTAAATTATGTATTTGAAGCTCGTAATGTAAACTGCAGCCTGAGACAGAAACTTTTCTGTGCAGGTTCATGTATTCGTTAGCCCCCATATAATGGTACCTTCATATATTCGGTATTTTTATGATTTCAGCTACATTATTCACTGATTTGTTTTTTTTCCAAGTTTCGCATTTGAATATAGTAATGGCTTATGACAAAAGTTACCTATGCAGGTCCACGTCGTCGTATAGACCCTAAGATTATAAAAGCTTTTCTAACGGATTTTATTTTATTATTTTGGTTCAAACTTGGTACATCGTAATATTATTGTCAAACTTAGATCGAGTTCGGAGATGGGCAATTTCGGTCAACTCCTTCTGGAACGTCCCCCACAAAAAAAATAAAAATAAAAATATTTTACCGCACAAAAAGAGAAGGGAAAATACGATTTTGCACCAAATTTGCAAATCCCAATATCTGCATCAGAGCTAGATGGACGAAAATGGAAAATATCGGTTCACTCCATCAAGTACCTCCCCACAAAGGGTCACAATTTTGACTAATTACAACTCTTATTAAATCTGATGCTTGAGTCCGATTGTCTTCATATTTAAAACATCATAATATTTTTATTAACAGAAATCTGGTGGAAAGATGGAATATATCGGTTCACTATTTCTAGTACATCCCCCTTCAAAGGGTCAAACTTTTGAATACCATGAAGTTCATAAAACACAAAATTAATATCCGATTCCATTGAGACTCGGTACATCTCAATATTTCCATCAACACAATATCTATTATAAAGATGGTCGAGATCGGACCATTCCCTCTAGTACCTCCGCCACAAAGTGTCAAAGTTCTGAATAACCAAAATGATTAGAAAATCCGAAATAAGCATCCAAAACACTCAAAGAAAGCGAAATAAGCATCCACTTCTCTTCAAATTTCACACAAATGTTTTTGCAAACACAAGATCTGTTGTGAAGATGATAGTTTTTTTGTGAACCACTTCTGGTACCTGACCCACAAAGGGTCACAATTATCAAAAAGGACCCTTTGATTGCTATTTTATTAATTTCATAAATACTCAAATTAATTTAACAAAAAAGTCGAATAAATTTCAACAAAATTAACTCCATCCCAGATACCACCATGGCTGCTTTAAATGAGGCCAAAATATAAGAACGACATCCTGCTGTTGTTGTTACAGCTATTATCCTTTATAATAGCTATCATTAATGTTACTGCATCCATTTGACTTTCGGCATTGTTCGTTTTCTTCTTCTTCTTCTTATAATTTGACTTCCCGCCAGCAGTTATCACTGATGAGATTCCGCCCGCCCTTGCCAAAAAAAAAACAGTCATAAAATTCATTTCCCTGTCCAACTATCTAAAAGCTTTTTAATTACATTCGGGGATTCTGGTGTGAATGTGTTCGTGTGCAGCGCTCAATTCGGTTGTGAATAGGCGTTTTTCGATTAGCTGGCTATGAATTAATCATTGCTGCGGAAATAAATGTAATTAGAAAAACGTTAATCGTGGAAAATGAACTTTTAATGAATGGTCGAAATAATTAAAAGTGGTGATTTGCAAAAGAGAAGAGGCATTGTTGCTCTTTCGCAACGGCTTCAATCGAATGTCAAGGACATAGACTAAGTAATGGTTTTGTGTTTGTGCCGCCAATATGTGGGCTGATGAATGTCTAGGCCGTGAGAAAAGTGGTTCTAATCTTTTGTTCTGTTTATTTTTTTTTTATTTTTCTTTTGCTGTACAGTTTTAGTTAAAGTAATTTAATTCTTCCAAGAATTTCTGCTAATTTTATTCAAATGCATGCAGGGGCCTCTCTCTCTCTTACCTCGGTCTCTATAATTTCCTAACAACTGCAACACAGCCATTGTCCAAGTTTGTTTAAGAAATGTTCTTTTGTTGACATTGTCCATTACATTTCCTGCTTCATAGTTCTTCCATCATCATCATCATTCAAAATATCCAGCCAAGCATAGAAATCAAAGAGGAAGATAACCCAACACACTAAATATCGGGTGTATGACAAGACTGTATGAATTTAGCTCATCTTTCCAACGAGGTTGGACGATTTATATTATTTTTTCCACATAAATATTGTTTCAGCTTCAGTTTGTATGCGAGTTTATACGTATGTAAATATGTACACATGTTTGCATATTGGATTCATATTAGCATTCATAAAAGTTGACTTAATTAAAGAGGACCAACATTTACTGAAATTTCAGAATTTATCTGCAAATTTTCCATGAACTTAATTCAAAATCTATAAAAAAAACAACTTAAAAAGTATCAGTCGGTTTGGCCGACAGATTTATACCTTCAACCAATGTTCGATTATTTAAATATATTTCGACTAAAGTTATGATTATTTAAATTGTTGACCCTGTACAAAATAGTTTCCGAAGGAATGGGGCAATATTGGCCATTTCGTATCGGACTTAATAAATATTATATAAATATTGCGACATGTAAAAATCGTTGACTTGTTTCATAAATTATGACATATAAAAATATTAAAAATTGTGACCCTTTGTGGATGAGGTAACAGAAGGGCTTCGCAGATATATATCAACTTCATAACAGATCTTGCGTCCGCAAAAATGTTTGTATCTGTAAAATTTGAAGTTGAATGCTTATTTCGCTTTCTCTGGGCGTTTTGATTTTCAAAATCTTGAACCCTATGTGGGGGAGGTATTAGAGGTGTTGATGGAAATATTGAGATGTACCAAGTCTGAATGGAAACGGCTATAAATATCGTGTTTTATGAGTTTTATGGATATAGAAAATCTTGACCCTTTGTGGGGAGGTACCAGATGGAGTGGACCGATATATCCCATTTTCACAGCAGATCTTGTATTAGCAGAAATAATGGAATGTGTGAAATATAAAGAAAATTGAATGATTATTTCGAATTTTATAATCGTTTCAGCTATTCAAATCTTGAACCCTATGTGGGAGAGGTACCAGAAGGAACGGTCCCATCTCTACCAACTTTATAAGAGATCTTGTTTTGATAGAAATATTGAGATGTGCTAAATCCGAATTGAATCGAATGTTAATTTCGGGTTTTATGAGCTTCATCGATATTCAAAATGTTGACCCTTTGTTAGGGAGATACCAGAAGGAGTGGACGGATATATCCCATTTTCACAGACACAAACGAGAGCCGAATGCTTATTTCGCATTCTCTAATCGTTTTGGTTATTCAAAACTTCGACCCCTTGTGGGGGTGGTAATGGAAGGAATGGTCCGATCTTTACCTTCCTCATAACAAATTTTGTGTTGATGGAAATGTTGAAATGTAGCAAGGCTGAATGGAATCGGATGCTAATTTCGCGTTTTATGAGCTTCATGGATAATCAAAATTTTGACACATTGTGGGGGAGGTGCCAGAAGGAGTGGACCGATATATCCCAATTTCACAACAAATCCTGTGTTAGCAGAAAAGTTGGGATGTGTGAAATATGAAGAGATTCGGATACTTATTTCGCATTTCGTTTTGGTTATTCAAAACTTTGACCCTTTGTGTGGGTGGTTCTAGAAGGAATGGTCCGATCTTTACCTTCCTCATAACAAATGTTGTGTTGATGGAAATATTGAAATGTACCAAGGCTGAATGGGATCGGATGTTAATTTCGAGTTTTATGAGCTTTATGGATATTCAAAATTTTGACCCTTTGTGGGGGAGATACCAGAAAGAGTGGACCGATATATCCCATCTTCACAGCAGAACTAGTTTTAGTAGAAATAATGGGATATGTGAAATATGAAGACAGCCGGATGCTTTTATCGATTTTTCTAATCGTTTTGTTTATTCAAACCCTCTGTGGGAGAGTAACCAGAAGGATTAGACCGATATATTCCATCTTCACAGCAAACCATTGGTTAATAAAAATATTGTGATGTGTGTGAGTCGAAAATATTAAAGTTCTTACACCACATTTTATAACATTTTTTACATTTTATATTATGTTGACCTTTTTTTAGGGAGGAACTTGATGTAGTGGACCGATATTGTCCACTTTCGCACCTGACCTAGCACCAATGCAAATATTAGGATTTGCAAAGTTGAAGCACAATCGGATTATCCTTTCTCTTGCTGTGCAGTAAAATATTTGTTTTGAAAATGTCGACCTTTGTGGGGGGAGATACCAGAAAGAGTGGACCGATTCCACCATCGTGATACCAGATTTTGGGTTAATAAAAATATTGTGATGTGTAATTTGAAAATAATCGGACACTTACATCACATTTTATAAGTTATAATTATTCGAAATTTTGACCCTTTGTAGGGGAGGCACTTGAGTGGATATTGTTCATTGTCGCACCTTACCTAGCACTGAAGCTAAGTTTATATTTGAAAATTTGGAGCAAAATCGGATTATCCTTTTAAAATGTTTTTTTTTTTTAGTTTCCCCCTTTTGTAGGTGTGGTACCAAAAGTAGTGATCCGTTATTGCCCATCTTCGAACTCGATCTAAGTTTGATTTTTTTTTTGATGTACCAAGTTTGGACTAAATCGTATACTCCCTTCGAGAATTATCGTGCGCACCAGCCAGACATACAAACAGAGAGACGGACGGACATCGCTAGATCGACTCCAAATGTCCTGAAACGGATTTGGTCCAATGGTCCTAGGTTCTAAAATCGTTATTTTGACGAGCCACGTTTTGGCCGTATCAAATGATATATACCCTCTTTAGCCATATTGTTGAATGTATAAATATCAATACTTATTCCGAATTCTTAGTGGATTCAATTCGGAAATAAAATGTTGCTATATAAATTTGTTTTGCTGGGAATCTCGAAAATCTTTTGCACTTCAAAACAAAAATCTTAATTGAGCTTAACACAAATTTGCATGACAATCGCCAGGAAATCAAGGATACAAACAAGTGAATTTACTGAAAAATGCGAATGAATGTTGAACGCACAAAAAATTGGACCCCAAAATTTAAACGACAATGAGTTGTATGTTGCTATCTCCTGAAAACAACAATACACATGTTCTTGTCGCCTTACACTCGATCCCCAAGTGCCATGAAAATTTCATAGAGAATTGCAGTTTGACTTTATGTTTAACTTAATTGTGTGTTCCATTTTAGGAGTAAACAAAAAAAAAGGAGTTGCAGAAAAAAAATTTTAAAACTTTGATTTTGACCGCATATGTTGTGCATATTCAGATGGCAAATATAAGTCATAACAGGCATCTAGACTATATACATAAGTTTATCTTATCCCCTCAGTCATATAACTAGAAATGGTATAGATCATAAAACATATTCATATTGGAGTCGTTCGAGAGGTAAAAGTCTATTTGTCTATCTGGCTCGTTTGTAAGCGTCTGGGAGTTAAGTCAAAGGGAGTATGAGATTTGGTCCAATCTTAAAACATGTATAGTGTTCGCTAAATAGTTTTTTTAATCCAGTGTTTCTTTGGCTGTGTGGTGCATAGCGCCGCCCTGTTGGAACCAAATGTTGCCAATATCCTCCTATTCTATTTTTGTAAAGAAAAATTCGTCCAACATGTCCCGATAACGTAACAGCCACTCCTTGCTCACTTTCGAAGAAATAAGTCTCAATTTTTAATGTGGACTAAAATCTGTATCAAATAATGAACTCGTTTTAAAAGCATCGCCTTTTCAATGTATGCGTGCGGGTTTTCTGTGCCCGAGGCTTTAGACAAGGTAGTGTTGTTGGAAATTAGTCTAAAAAATTACTCAAAATGGGGCTATAATCTTCCAATTTCGTCTCTCTTAATACGAGACGCTATATAAGACGGTGTTTTCGGCGATTCGTACTAAAAAGTACCAAAACCTGTGTTTTTGGGCCACAATTCTATATTTTTGGAGCTTAAGAAGTGTTTTATAATATTTGTAGCGAAAAGGGTACTAAATATAATGTATTTTAAGTACTAAAATAGGTATTAACAAGTAAGGAAAAGTCAAAAGTTGGGCGGGCCGACTGTATGATACCCTACACCACTATGCATATTTAGTAAAGCTCCCGTAACAAAAGAATTTATTTGAAGCACATCATACCACCTATCAACATTTGGCTTTAGAGCAGTTATAGTTTGCTATAGAGTGCGTGATATTACTTGGAGAAGTATTCTCGGCCTATCGCCTTGGTCGACTTTTATATGGCCTCTTCGGATTAGAAAGAGCCTTACCAGTCGAAAATTTTTCGTATAAACGCTAAATGGTGTTCTTAGAAGGCGCACTCCTCACATTTTTTAATATTTTAAAAGCACGTTGAGTTTTCACTTCTTCTGTTGAATGTAAATTTCAACTATTTCAGAGCGCTCGCGTGGTTTGTATTGGTTCATGGTAAAAATCTGCTTGGACTGACGCTTAAGCGATGTGACATCTCTGTCAAAAGTTATGGCGTTGCCAGATGGGTCCGTCGAATAAGGGCAACCCTGTACGTCCCGAAATTCACTCCATTTGGACTGATATTAGCCATCATTTGCACAATAAACCTGAAATCGGATTAAGAATACATATGGGAGCTATATCCAAATCTTAGCCGATCTCCATAAAATTTGGCAAAGGTATTTCCGAGCTCTATAAGATATCTGGAACCAAATATCATTCTTGTGGAGTGCATATTACGAATGTAGGGGACTTTCACACAAAATTGGATGAAACATACATATGGGTGGTTTAGCTATATCTGAACCAATTTTCTCCAAATTTGATGTACTTGCTTCTAGGCTGAATTTGGTTGGATGTACCAAAATTAAGGACTTTTGGACTGATATTGGCCATTCGGTGCACAATTAACCCGTATATCCAAATCTCAACCGATCTTGATAAAATTTGTCAGAGGTATATTTGGGCTGTATCTGATAACTGGTACCATATATCATTGTGGTCGAATGTATATTACGAATGTGAGGGACTTAAACACCAAATCAGATGAAACATATATATGGAAGCTATAGCTATATCTTAACCGATTTTCACCAAATTTAATGTACTTGCTACTAGATTGAATTCGGTCGAATATGCCGAAATTCAGTCCATTTGGGCTGATATTAGCCATTTGGTGCACAATAAACCCACAATCACTTGAGGATATCCAAATCTGAACCGATCTGGACATTATTTATTCACTTATTCCAGAGCTCTATTCGATCAAAGATGATTATTGTAGAATGCATATTACGCTTGTGAGGGTCTTTAAACCCTCTATAGCTATATCTAAACAGATTTACTCCAAATTTGCGCACGATAACTTTCGACGGTAGTATACGATTTTGTCCAAACTTTGTAAATCGTAATATATTTACCAAAATTAGATGGTGTTCGGAGATTGGCTATATCGGTCTCCTCCTTCTGGTCAGCGATTTTTCTCATTCTTCTCATATGTATATGTGATATGTCGCTGCAATCCTTCTGGTACCACTCCAACAAAATGTTAAAATATAGATTAACAATTGCACACATAAAAACGTAAAATATGGGTACGATTTGATCAGTATTAGACCAAATATATCAAGCAAAAACGCAATAAGGTCGGCCTGGACGGACTTTGAAATACCCTCCACCATTAGGAACGAATTTGAAAATTTTCAACAAAAAAACAAAAATAAATTCGTTAAAAATCATGTTAAAATCTTAAAAATACCGAATATAGCCGTTATATTGGGGTCTATACGAAGACGTGGACCTGCATAGGCAACCTTTGTCATAGCCCTTTACAATATGCAAATACGAAATTAAAAAAAAAATCGGCTGAATCAAAAATAAATCATTAAAATACCGCATATATGTAGGGAGGTACCGTTATATGGGGTCTATACGAAGACCTGTAGCTGCATAGACAATTTTCTGTCACAGGCTGTAGTACCTATTAAGAACTTCAAATACGAAATATGAAACAATTCCGGTGAATAATGTCGGCAAACTCATCAAAATATGGAATATAGGGAGGTGCCGTTATCTGGGGTCTATACGAAGTCCTGCACCTGAATAGAAAATTTTCTCTCACAGGCTGTAGTACCTATTAAGAACTTTTAATGCAAATTTTCAAACAATTTCGGTGAATATTGAAACTAAAATCGTCAAAGTACCGAATATAGGGAGGTCTATACGATAACCTGGACCTGCATAGGTAATTTTCTGTCACAGGCTGTAGTACCTATTAGGAACTTCAAATGCGAAATTTTGAACAACTCCGGTGAGTAATATCTCTCAAGTCACCAAACTATCGAATATCGGGGGGTACCGTTGTATGGGGCCTATACGTTATTGTGGACCTATATAGACAATACTTTTCCAGGGGGATACTCCTTGTGTGGATTTTCAGACAATTCCATTGAAAAAGGTGGTTAAAATAATCAAAATACCGAATATCGGGTGTACCGACATGTGGGGGTTGTACGATATCGTGGATCTATACAGACAATACTTTTCCAGGGGGTAAAATACTCAGAAGAAACCCCTTTAAAAACGTGGCTAAAATTATCAAAATACCGAATATAGGGGGTACCGTTGTATAAGGAATATACGATATTGTGGACCTATATAAACAATACTCTTCGAGAGGTTAAATTAGTTATGTCGATTTTCAGACAATTCTATTGAAAAATATAGCTCAAATCATAAAATACCGAATATAGGGGCTACCGTTCTATGGGGGCTATACGATGTCGTGAATCTCTAGGGGCAATTCTCTTTCGGGGGGTAAAGTGTCTAGAAAGAAGTTCTTGTGTGGATTTTCCGACAATTCCATTGAAAAATGTAGCTAAAATCATCAAAATAATGAATATAAGGGATACCGTTTATATGGGGGCTATATGATGTTGTGGACCGATAAAGCCGATCTTCGAACTTGAAATGCCTTTAGATTGAAATGTTAGCAAAATTTTACCTTCCTATCTTTATTCGTTTTGAATATAGCGTGGTTACAACAGATGGACGGATGGACAGGGCTAAATCCTCTTAGAATTTTACGCTGTACTACGCTGTTAGGTTTAAAATTATTATTTCGATGAGTACCAAAAGGAATGACGAACCTAATATACCCACCATACTATACATGGTGGATGGTATGAAAATCAAGGATACAGATAATCCCTTAGCATCACTTCCCTTGCCGCAAATGTATTCCCAAAGCGAATTTAAATTTAAAGTGGACTTATTTTTAACTTTCACATGCCACAAATACATCCCATACCATCTATCGCCATTCACTTTCGGTTTATTAGATTTGCTTTCAATACAATTTTTCAATTCCTAACCCTGCGACACATGTCACCCGTAAGGATATTCTCAACATCTGTATCGAATAAAATAAAATGACCAATACGGTTTCCACTTTCCTTTTCTTTGCACAAAATAAAGAAATCAAAATCAAATCATCCGCACACCATAGAATTGAAAATAAACAATGGAAAGAATAGAGTGAAAAGAGGAGAGTGAAAAAGCATATAAGACAGTATACAAACATTAAGTTGGAAATGGTGAAATAACCCTTACGAAAACAAAAAAAAGAAAACACATATTCACTTTCAATGAAGTGTGATTGGGATTGTTTGCGTGTGCGTGTGCATGTGGGTGTATTAGAGTGTCCTTTTCCGTTTCCGGGGAGAGTCAGTCCATTTCCGTTATGTGTTTACATCCAAGAAATGAAATGGAATGATTATTATTTGTTGTGTATGCTTTCAGCAGTTTATTGTTACGACTTTATTAGACCCTTGTTGTTGTCCTAGGATGGTATCATAAATTGTTACCCGAAATCCTTTAGATGCCTGTCCCCCTTCTTTTGGTTCCTGTTAGTGCTTGCCCCCCAACTTGAAATTAGTTTTATTTGTTTCCACAATTTACTAGTGAGAATGCTTTTAAGGTAACTAAGTGAAGTCTGTGAATGTGTGTGCATGAGAAATGTACCAAAGAATGTGTGTTAAATGTGTACTAAATAGTCCCTTTTTGAGGGTAAATGAAATATATTTCCGTTTCCTCCTTCTGCAGAAGAGGAGAGCTAGTATTTATATTTCAATTTCCCTCCCCATACAGCATGTACAAACATGTTGGCCAGCGAAAGAGTATTTACTTTTCGAATAGTTTCTTTTGTTTTGTTTATTCTCCATATTTTCTTAGACGTTAAGTATGGTTGGCTGGTTGGCTGTTGTTGCTATTTCGTTTATTTTATGTGCACAAATATATGATGTGCTAAATGTTCATTAATATTGTTCACACATTATCAAAATATAATAATTGTTTTTTTTTCTTCTTTCTTTGGCTATATTTTTGCTAAAATAAAAGAAAATTGTTCTTAGAAAAGAAAGCAAAAAAATATTTTGTTGAAAATAAATGTAAGGGTATCGGAAATACTTAGTGAGTATTGAATAACACGTAGAAAATAGTAAATTAAGATATGTGGGTAATATGTATTGCTAAACTGTACCTTAGTTGTACATCGGCATTCGGAGAGCGCTAATTACACTATGTCCGTGAAAATAAATTTTAAAATATTATAGTAAAGGTACAAACCACTTGCATTTTTTGTTGGTGCACTAGGGGTTAATTGAAAAATATGTACGCCTTAAATTCTCCAATGATTTCAGATATTCGAATTTTTCAGATTTTCTAACCAAAGTGGGTGGGCATGGAAAATTCACAGCTATCATAGTTTCTGTGCAATTCAACATTTTCCATGCCAACCCCACTTTGGTAAGAAAATCTGAAAAATTCGAATATCTGAAATCATTTGGGAATTTAAAGCGTACATTTTTTTAAGTTCGGTCAGATCATTTGTAACGAATTTGGCAATTCTCTAAAACAATAAGATCCGAATATAGCTGCTATATTAGGGTATATACGACGACATGGACCTGCATTGGTATCATTTGTTATAAGCCACTACAATATTCAAATGCGAAACTTAAAAAAAAATCGGTAATAATGTAGCTAAAATCATCAAAATACCGAATATCGGGAGGTACCGTTATATTGGGGCTATACAAAGACGTGGACCTGCCCAGACGATTTTCTATCTTAAGCTGTAGTGTCCATTACGAACTTCAAATACCAAACTTGAAACAATTCCGGTGAAAAATGTCGCTACAATCATCAAATTACCGAATATCGGGAGGTACAATTATATGGGGGCTATACCAATCCGTGGACCTACATGGCCCATTTACAATACCAAAAGTCCAGCAGATATAATACACATTTGAGTAAAATGTTATCAATCTACTTCAATTCGTTCGGAAGCTAAGTGATTTCCACAGGAGGACAGACGGTCGGACATCGCTAAATCGACATAGAATTTTATGCTGATCAAGAATATATATACTAAAATGTATATTTCGAGGTGTTATAAACGGAATGACAAACTTAATATACCCTCCATACTCTTTTGTGCACCAACACAAAAGTTTGTTTCTTTGCCATAATATTTTCAAATTTATCTTCAGGGGCAAGTTCCCCCCACTCCCACACGTTTGGGCATTTTCAGAATAATATTCATTGGAATATGTGGATTTTAGGTAAATAGTGCCTTCAGCAATATTGCAGATAAAAAAAGCGAAATTTATTTGCTGAATCAGCCAAGGGGTATTATTGGATATTTTTTCACAAACTACCTTTAAACGGGATCGCAGCTAGTCAAAAAATTCTACAAAATTGTTTGTCATAAAATTTTACTATAGATCCTAGATGTCTAAATTTTACCTGAACGTCAGGCATTCGTATATATTAATTATAATATAATATTTTAGGGTTAAAGCCGAACTTTTTGTGAGTTTGTACAAAAATCTCCAACAAAGCATCATTTTTGAAGGATGGTTTCAAAGACAAAAATATTCTTAATCTATGTCACCGAAGAAAAGAAACCCCTATTTCCACTGTACGGGGTGAGATGAAAAAACTGCAACCAACTTCAGACTGCTGTCATTTCTAAGCCACTCGTCCGACAGCTGTTAAAATTATTCCAGTGACAGCTCATTATATTGTTTACAAGCGTACAAAAGCATTTTGGTGAGAATTTTCCAGAAAAAAAGTTATTCGTAATGGAAATCAAGCGTGATAGTGTGATCTCTTAGAGCACTCCAGCGTTTAAATGTGAATAAATCTTTTGTGTCCCATCGCTCGTTACCGTGATACTGGCAGCGTAGCCCGACGTCAAGGAAGTGCACGGAAGAAAACAGCAACATCAGCAGAAATGGTTCGAAAAGTAAAGAAGCGACTTGATCGAAACCTGCGTTGCAGTGGCCGAAAAATGGGTCGTGAGCTGAACATATCGCAATATTCCATTCGGCAAATATTGAAAATGAGCTCTGGGTAAAGCCATTGAAATTCCAAAATGTGCAAGAACTTACACCGCAACAGAAAGAAAATAGACTCAAAAGAGCTTGAGCGAAAGTGGTGAACTACCGAATTTGGTTTTCTCGGATAAGAAAACATTCGTTGTCCAGCATTTTGTAAACAAACAAAATGATCGTTTTTACTTGCCAAAGAGGTCAGTTGAAAATGTGCACCTTCGGTTGGCCCCTAGAACTCAAGCCCCGGCCATGGTGATGGTGTGGGCCGTCATAAAAGCCGATGTTCGCTCTCCGCTCGTATTAATCGACCGTGGCATTAGAATAAATGCCGAATATTATTGCGAAAATATTCTGGAGGATGTATTAAAACCTTGGACACGCAAACATTTTGGCCGCAGACGTTGGACAGTCCAACAGGACTCAGCACCATCGCACTCAGCACACGCCACCCAAGAATGGTTACAAAATGAGATTCCTCGCTTCATTTCCAGCGCACAATGGCCACCAACATCTCCGGATACCAATCCGTTGGACTATTGTGTCTGGAGTATTTTGGAAAGTAAGGTTGGCACTAAATAATACCAAAGTGTCAATAACCTAAAGCAAGCGCTTTGTCGGGAATTACCCAAAATACAGCAGAGCAACATTCGGGTAGCGTGTGACGGTTTCATTGGCCGTTTGAAGGCCATAATTCGTGCCAAAGGTGACCAATTCGAACAAATCTAAATTTATTCTAAAATATGATGCTATTTCGACATTTTTTGCTTTTATTCAATAAAATTAAAAAAAAAATGCAAAAATTATGGAGTTTGACTTTGTTGCAGTTTCTTTACCCCCCCTGTATAGTCCAAACCTGGCACGTCGCAATATTTATATGATATTTATATAAGTCTGATTCGAAATGGACCACATTGGCCCATTACTTCGGAATCTGCCCTATATAGAGAAAAAAATTTCAATAATCATAACAGAAGTCAGAATATATTTAAAAAATCGAACATTGGCTGTAGGTATACATCTGTCGGCAAAACCAACTGATTCTTTTTAACTTTTTTTCTTATACAAAATTGACCATATACATCGACGATTTGGTATAAATCATTTGAAGGTATTTTATGCGTATATTTCTCAGGCGTATTGGCTGCAAAGCGGCCGTCAAACTTGTCTACCTAGATCCAAGTTGTGGTACATACCAGATATTCTAAATCTTTATTTGGAGTTCGCAATAGTTATCACCTTCACTGGCTAATAATGGTCTATCCAGGTTCACGTCGTCGTACAACGCCAATATAAGCACAACAATTTTATAGAAAATTATAAGTATGGCCCTGAATTTTCATATAGCTCTCACATAACAGTACCTCCCAATATTCGATTGAAACAATTTTTAATGGATTTTTATACCATACACCACAAGGTGGTCAGGGTATTATGTCTTTGTGCATTTGTTTGTAACAGGCAAAAGGAAACGAGATAGACAGATAGTTCCTTTTGATGATCTGCATAGAATCACATTCGAGTCGATTTATGCATGTCCGTCCGTCTGTCCATGTATTTTTTGTCCAAATGAAATTTTTCACAAATCATTTGTTTGGCCCAAGGACGAACCCTATTGAAATTGAAGATAATCGGTAAAAAATTAGATATAGCTTCCATATATATCTTCGTCCGATTTGCCTTTTATTGTGCACCAAACGTGTAATATCAGCCCGAATAGTATGGAATTTTGCACATACAACCATATTAGGCCTGAAAATAACTATGCCGAATTTGATCGAAATCGGTTCAGATATAGCTATAGCTCTCATATATATTGTTCATTCGATTTGTTATTTTAGTCCCCCGCAGCCGTAATATGCACTCTGGAACAACAAAATTTGGGGAAATATATCAAATATAGCTTACAAATACATTTGCTAAATTTTATCGAGATCGGTTCGGATTTGGATATATCTCCCATATAAAACTTCGTCCGATTTACCTTTTATTGTGCACCAAACGTCTAATATTTGACCAACTGGGATGGAATTTGGCACTTTCGGCCGAATTGAGTCTAGAAGCTAGTATGTCAAATTTGGTGAAGATCGGTTCAGATATAGCTATAGCTCCCATATATATTGTTCATCCGATTCGTTATATTTGTTATCCACAGCCAAATTATAAATAAATAATCTTTGCCAAATTTTATCGAGATCGGTTCCGATTTGGATATAGCTCCCATATATATCAAATGGGCTATACAATTCCGAATTTAAAAGATACAAATGCTTCGGCATATTTAGTTTTTTGAACTTTAAATTATAATTGTAATCATAGCGTGTATGATTGAATTCTCCCATTAAAACTTTTAATTGTTATGTGGAGCTCTACTAAATTAGCAAAGTGGTGTAGGATATCATAAAGTCGGCCTTTCTTCACTGGTTTTTATTTGAATTATTGCATAGTAAGTTCCTAATAATATATACCGTGTAAATATAAGACTTCGGCACTTATAGATATATTGGTAATTTTTTTTATTTTTTTAATTGGGATGCTATTAACAGATCTTCTTTTCGTGTAGAAATGTACCGTGTAATAAAATGTAGAGAGATAGTTCGCCATCGCTCAATGATTGCAGGTATCATAATTTCTTCTCAAAATATTCCCAAAATAGTATAACAGCATCATTAAACAAATTAATTTTTGTCTCATTCACATAATTACCACACACACTCTCGTATTTAGGTACTTCAGAGAACTAATTAAGATTATTAAAGTAGGTTGCTTAACGCTTCGTAAAATTCAAATACAAAACAGAATTCTATGACACCACTCAACAAATGTGTTTGTGTGTTAATTACGGCTTACAAATGTACTATTATCCTGGCAAAAGGATTGAACAAATTAAGTGGGGCAAGTGCGTGAACAAATAAATAACTTAATAAGGATAAACGAAGGTGTTTAACAGCTTATGGGACTTATTAAAGCTCAAGTGTTTATCTTTTAATGCGGTACCTGCCATGCCATACCAGGAGATTTTCGTCCACAAACCAAGCAGGTTTGTGGAAACCATCCATTGAATAACTAATGAATATGATTATTTTTGTACTTCAGGTGTAGCTAAACCGCAGAGAGGGGAAGGACATGAAAGGAATCTTTGATTAGTGTAAACACTTGAGTAATTGGAAAAATGCCAGTAGCTGATACAGCAGAAGTTCCCGATATGGCCTGTGGAAAAAGTTATTTTTTCCTCCTTGTCGAGTTCATACCTTGGCATAGCCGATGGCAACTCTGGGCTGCATACATGTTCGCATTTGGCATTTATCCACACAACCAAACAACCAAAGCCATAATTGGCATCAATAAATGTTACCACTTATTCAAACTAATTCATTAACTTGTATTATGTTTACTGACTGGATGTGGGCCACGTTATGTGTGTGAGTGTGTGTATGCATACCAATAACTATTTCATATATACAAATATATCCATGTGTGTTTGTGCACATACACATTTATTTACTTTCGCAAAATAAGTTTGTACATTGGGATTATACCACAAATTAACACAGAAGTAGGTATACGTATGTGTATATGTATGTGTGTGTGGGAGGAAAGATTAACTTTATGAATTTTACTTCATTCGTTGAAATTGAATTGAAATGAAAATTGGGTAAAGAATTTCAGTCGAAAATTAACATTTTCAGGTCCATGCAGACTCCATTGGATAAAATCCGGCCCAGGAACTTGCAACCCATTCAATCCACTCCCATTGTATGTTGAGCCAAACAAAATGTCATTACATATACCCTCAGCCATATGGCTAGAGTGGGTACATATAATTTGATACGAAATAACGGCTTTAGACCCTAGGTTTCTTTGGACCAAATTCCTTTCAGGACATTTGAAGTCGATCTAGCGATATTCGTCTGTCCATATGTCTGGCTGATGCGCAGGATAACTCCAAGGCAGTCCAAATGGTACATCGTAATATTTTTGTCAAACTTGGTTCGAGTTCGGAGATGGGTAATATCAGTCCACTCCTTCTGGTACCTCCCCCACAAAATAACGAAATTTTCAAAAAATATATTTTCTACACAGAAAGAGAAGCGATAATCCGTTTTTTGCTCCAATTTTGCAAATCCTAATATTTGCGTCAATTTTAGGTCAGGTGCAAAAAAGTCCACTCCATCGAGTACCTCCCCCACAAACGGTCAAAATTTTGAATAATTACAACTCTTATAAAATCTGATGTAGGAGTCCGATTGTCTTCAATTGCCACACATCTCATACTATTATTAGCCCAAGGTCTGGTGTTAAGATGGAATACATCGGTCCACTCCTTCAGGAACCTGCCCCACAAAAGTTCGAAATTTTCAAGAAAAATATATTTTCTGCACAGAAAGGGAAGCAATTATCCGCTTTTGCTCCAACTTTGCAAATCCTAATATTTGGCTCATTTCTCGCTCAGGTGCAAACATGGATAATATCGGTCCACTCCATCAAGTGCTTCCCCCACAAAGGGTCAAAATTTTGAATAATTACAACCCTTTTAAAATATGATGTAAGAGTCCGATTGTCTTCACATGTCACACATCCCAATATTTTTGTTAACCGAAGGTCTGTTGTTAAGATGGAATATATCGGTCCACTACTAGCAGTAGCTCCTCCACAAAAGGTCGAAATTTTGAATGCTCATGAAGCTCATAAAACGCGAAATTAACATTCAATTCCAGTCAGACTTTTCACATCTGAATATTTCTATCAACACAGGATCTGTTGTAAAAACGGTAAAGATCGGACCATTTCTTCTGGTACCTCCCCCACAAAGGCCCAACGTTTTGAATAACCATACGTTTCGAAAATCCGAAATAAGCATTAGGTTCTCTTTATATTTCACACAACCCATTATTTCTACGAACACAAAATCTGTTGTGAATATGGGATATATCGGACCATTTATTCTGGTACCTCCCCCACATAGGGTTCAAGCTTTTGCTAAACAAGACTATCAAAGAAAGCGAAATAAACGACATATATCTCACCCACAAAGGGTCACAGTTTTCAATATTTTTATCTGCCATAACTTGCCAAACAAGTTAGCGATCTTACAACTTGCTATGCCTAAATATATATCGGAATATATGATTTGGCAGAAAATTAAATATAAATGTTGGATTTTCTTGTAATTTTGCACATATCAATATTTTTATCTATATTAGATGAAGTATAAAAATGGAATACTTCGGTCGACTATATCTGGCACCTCACGCTCGTTTTCACATTTTCTAAAAATTATCACATATCTCATATAAGGTGAAGGAAGAAATTGATATAGTCCATAGCTGGCACGTCGTAATATTTATATCATATTTATTTAGGTCCTATACGAAATGGAAAATATTGGTCCATTCCTTTGGAACCTACATCATAGAGGGTCAACAGTTTGAATAATCATAACACATGTCCATAATATATATATTTAAAGAATCGAACATTGGCTGAAGATACACATTTGTGGGCAAAACCGATTGATACTTATTATCTCGTTTTATTTATAGTTCGATAAAAAAATATATTTTTTCCGGACGAAAGCGAAGCGCCTAAAATTTGAATCATAATCCCAATCGATTTCCAATTCCAAAAAAAAAAAATGCACAAAGATAAAAAACCCTGTATCACAGTGTGGTGTAGAATATATATATTTCAGCAACTCATCGCTGTTTGGAGACCCACTCTCTACGAAATTTCCTAGTAACTTTATACAATATTTTAAGATAATTTTAAACTGCTTCAATATATTTCCGATATAACATAGAGAACATATCTACAAAATTTTCTTACCAAAAAACGCAAAAATACAAATGGGATCTTACCTGAAACGAGAAGACATAATATTTGTATTAGCTTTTTTTATATATTGCAAAAATTAGATAAAGAAAATCTATGATTGGGGATCAAATAATACCATTAAATGAAAGGATACCCAAAATTCTTAAGTATAAGGTACGCCAAATATACAGGGAGATATAAAAAAAACTGCAACAAAGTCAAACGCCATAATTTTTACATTTTTTTTTTTTTTTTTTTTTTTTTTTTGAATGAAAGGAAAAAGTTTCGAAAGTAGCATCAAATTTTAGAATAAGTTTAGATTTGTTCGAATTGGCCACCTTTGGCACGAATTATTGCCTTCAAACGGCCAATGAAACCGTTACACGCTGCCAGAATATTGCTCTGCGATATTTTGGCCCTTTCCCGGCGAAGCACTTGCTTGAGGTGATCGACACTTTGGTATTTTTTAATGCCAAACATGCTTTCCAAAAAAAAAAAAAAAAAACTGCAGACATAATAGTCCAACGTATTTGTATCCGCAGATTTTGATGGCCATTGATGGCCGAGGAACCTCATTTTGTAACCATTGTTGGGTGGAGTGTGCTGAGTGCGATGTTGCTAAGTCCTGTTGGAATGTTCAAGGTCTGCGGGCAAAATGTTTGCGTACACCCTCCAAAATATGTTCGCGATAATATTCGGCATTAATTCTGATGCCACGGTCGATTAATACGAACGGAGAGCGACCATCGGTTGTTTTGGCGGTCCACACCATCACCATGGCCGGTGCTTGAGTTCTGGTGGTCAACCGAAGGTGCACATTTTCAGCTGACCTCTTTGGCAAGTAAATACGATCATTTTGCTTGTTTACAAACCGCTGGACAACGAATTTTTTCTCATCGGAGACGGAGAAAACCAAATTCGGCAGTTCACCACTTTCGGCAAAGCGAAGCAACTCTTTAGCTCTTTTAAGATTTGCGTATTAAGAACAAAGACTCAATAAATTTGAATTGAATTGAATTTAGCTCTTTTGAGTCTATTATCTTTCTGTTGCGGGGTAAGTTCTTGCACTTTTTGGAATTTCAATGGTTTTACCCTGAGCTCATTTTTCTATATTTGCCGAATGGAATATTGCGATATGTTCACGAGCCATTTTTCGGCCACTGCGATGCGGGTTTCGATCAAGTCGCTTCTTTATTTTTCGAACCATTTCTGCTGACGTTGCTGTTTTCTTCCATCCATTTCCTTGACGTCGGGCTACGCTACCAGTATCACGGTAACGAGTGATGGTACGAGACACAAAAGATTTATTCAAATTTAAATGCTGGTGTGCTCTAATGAGCTGTCACTGGACAAGTGGCTTAGAAATGACAGCAGTCTGAAGTTGGTTAAAGTTTTGCATCTCACCCTGCATATGTATATATTAATATAAATAGAAATGCTCAGTCGGTTTTGCCGACATATGTATTCCCTACTGCCAATATTCGATTACATAAATATATTTTGACTTCGGTTATGATTATTTAAATTTTTTGGCAATCTATGGAGTAGGTTCCGAAGGAATGAGCCAATGTAGTCTATTAGAATCGGACCTAAATAAATATGATATAAATATTGCGACTGAACTTGGACTATGTTGGCTAATTCCTTAAATGTATATGAGATGTGAGATAATTTTTAGTACCAGAAGTGGCAGATCGATATATCCCATCTTCATACCAGACCTGGGTTAATAAAAATATTGTGATGTGTGTAATTTGAAGACAATCGAATGCTTATTTCGGATTTTATGGTCGTTTTGGTTATTTCAAACGTTGGCCCTTTGTGGGGCAGGTACCAGAAAGAATGGTGCGATTTCTACCATCTTCATAACAGATCTTGTGTTTATGGAAATATTCAAATGTGCCAAGTCTGAATGCAATCGGATAATAATTTCGTGATTTATAAGCTCCATGAATATTCAAAATTATTATTCGAGGGCCGAGGGTATAAAAATTCAGCTAAAATTTAAACCAGTAAGGAAAGGTCAAAAGTCGGGCGGGGTCGACTATATGATATCCTACACCAGCTCATATTGCAAATTTACGTGAAGTAGATCATACCAACTATGATCCTTATTTGAATGTGCATCATGGCTTTATAATATTCACAATTCGGGAACTATATTCCACTCTGAATCGATTTTCAACAAATTTGACGAGGGCTTTTTTACTTCTAGTACCAAATAACATTGCACAGTGGTCGAGGTCGTATGGGAACAGCGGCCAAAAATACTTTCAGTGCAGATATCAATATGAATCTTTGGTTATGGTATCTTGATGGGATAAATATAAAAAATGTGACAAAATGGATATGGTCGATGCATGTTTTGGCATGGTCCCCATATAACGTACCTACCGAATAAGGGTTATTTGCCCAATTCTTGTCACATTTCTACACCAGATTGTAATGTTATTTGGCATTTTGCGTTCTAAGGAGCTAAAAAATAATCTTACTGAAAATTATTTGGAACAGCCCGCCATCAGGTAGAGTCCCTTGTAAGGTACTTCCAAAAATAGAAGCATTTTTTACACAAATCAAGTCCAAATTTGATTATTTTTTGTAAACAAAATAAAATAACAATATAATGTAAAATTAAATCAAAGATAAATCTTGCACAAATAATTAGTTTGACTTAAGACCCTATTGAAATTGGATATAACCGGTCAAAATTTAGGTATAGCTCCCATATATATTCATCCAATTTGCCTTATATTGTGCACCAAACTTGTAATATCAGCCCAAATAGTATGGAATATACGTACGACCAGATGGGACCTGAAAATAAGTATGCCAAATTTGATCGAAATCGGTTCATATATATATATATATATATATAGCTCCCATATATATTGTTCATCCGATTTGTTATTTTTGTCCTCCGCAGCCGTAATATGCACTCTGTGACAACGATATTTCGGGAAATATATCAAGTATAACTCAGAAATACACTTTCTAAATTTTATGGAGATCTGTTAATATTTGGACATGGCTCAAATATATATCTTCGTCCGATTTGCCTTTTATTGTGCACCAAACGTGTAACATTAGCCCAAATCAAATTTAGATATAGCTCTCATATATATCTATCCGATTTCAAGTTAATTATGCACCAAATAGATAATACAAGCCCGAACTCCGAAGCCTCGACAAATTTAATAGAAATCGATTCAGAGGAGGATATTCCTCCCATATATTAGTTCCTTTGGACTTTCAATTATTACTATAATCATTGTTGGTATGATTTAATTCTCACAAATTCCCCATTAAAACCTGTATTTGTTATGTGACGCTCTACTAAACATGCAAAGTGGTGTACGGTATCATGAAGCGGGCCCCTCGACTTTAAGACTTTCTGTACTGGTTATTGGTTCGAAACGTTCGCTGTCCCATTATAAAAGGGTCAGAGCTCAGAAGAAGACGGTTAATAAGATCTGTGTTTGTTGAAACACGAGAATTTTTTCGGGCATGATTTAGTCGAAACTTGGAAGATATTGCCATGGATATAAATTTATTAACTCTTTAGCAGTTTCCAGTGGAAAGGCCTTGAATTTTTCGACATAAATATTATACCCAGAGGACAATGCTTGCAACATTATTGAACACCCCTCAATTACATCCTTATCAATCCCTAACAACAAAAACATATTCTATTTCACTAGCACCATAGAACTGACAAAATTGCAGCGAAGTCACTTCAGTATATTGGGCATAACGTACACATCTGACAAAATCTGAAAGTTAAATTAGCACTTTTAGAATCTTAGGACCATTACTAATGGCGTGAAAAAAATCACATTGGAGGATTCAGGGGGGAAAACAATTAAAACTTTAACTGAAATCCAATTTTATTTTCAAAATTAATCTTAAAGGCAACTCAGAACGCACACATCTTCTATATTATACACATATACTAAACACACAAATTACTGCGCTAAAAATAAGTTAATACCTTGCTTTTCAATAATGATGCCAAGATTTGTAATTTTAAAATGTATTTAATTTTGTAATACAGTTCTATTTTTACTCCACTTTTTCTCGGATCCCACTGAAAAAAACAACTAACTACATTTTCTCCTTTTTGATGCTATTTTCGAAGTGTCTCGTTAGAATGAAGCCAAGATTATTATGTTTTCTAAAAGCTTAACCCCTTAAGAGTTCATTTGTACACATTTGACAATAAATATCTGATTTTCATTTTTTGAATTTTGGCCAATGGCAGCGACCACTGTGCATTGGTTTATAGTGCATGATCTGACTTCGATAAGGATTATATTAAAAAATGTTTGTTTGAGCAAAAGATATACCAGACCGAGTTTCACCAAATGGTAAAATTCGGTTGAATATGAAAAAAATATATTCAAATTGGGCTGATATTACGATCTTGAAAAAATTTGGCAGATATGTTATCGAGCTGTATTTGATGGCCGTTATAAAATATCATTGTTGTGCGTAATATGCACACGCATATGAGGGGCTTTAGCACCAAATCGGATGAAACATAAGTGCTATATTTGAATCGATTTTCAGTCGGAATTGCCAAAATTCAGTTCATTTGGGCTGACATTAGCCATTTGGTGCACAATAAACCTGATATCGGATAAAGGTATATATGGGAGCTTTATCCAAATCTGATTCGATCTCGATAAAATTCAACTGAGGTATTTCTGGGCTGTATCTGATATCTGGTACCAAACATCATAGTTTCATAGTTTCCTTCTAAACTGAATTCGGTCGGATGTGCCAAAATTCAGGTTATTTGGACTCATATTGGCCATTTGGTGCGCAATTAACTCGAAATCGGTTAAAGATATATATTTCGGAGCTACATCTAAATTTGGACCGATTTCCACCAATTTCAATAGGGTTCGTCCTTGGACCAAGCAAATATTGTTTGGAAACATCATCTCAATCGGATAATAAATGAGACTTGCATATTGCATCCAAAAATACATGGTCAGACGGACAAATGGACTGATATACATAACTCGACTCAGAAAGTTATTCTATCATGATCCTCAAAAGAAATAGACCCATAGCTATCTCTCTTCGTTCCCAATGTTACAAGCAAATGCACAAATACATAATACTCTTACCACTATGTGGTGTAGGTTATAAAAATTCCGAATATCAGGTCTGAGATATATATAGAACTATAAGAAAACGTGGATCTCTATAACCAATTATCCGTGTACTTTGAAATAATTCTTCTTAAAAATGTTATTAAAATTATCAAAATACCGAAATACGAAATTCTCCGGTGAATGTAGGTAAAACGAAACGAATTTTGTGAATTTGGTCCAAAAAATAATTTATGGAATTTTTTATATAAAATTCCAAAAAATGTAATTCTGCCCTTCCAATAACATTGGTGGTTGAAGATATGAAAAACCTTTAAACCTTTTGTTCAGGAAACCGTTATAAATGTATTTCCTCACAGTTGCAAAATGCGTGCTCAATTTCCTTTGAAGATTGCCTTTTTCACATTTGATCACACGATTACCGTCACACACACACGCACGCACGCACATCTACAACCAAAAATATCTTAAGGGCACATGGAATAAACCTCAAATTTATGAAAATCCTTTTCCTTTTTTTACTTTCAAAAAAAAAAAAAAAAACAGACACCAATAATAATATTTACATACATTATAACAAAATCATATGAAATCATAAGCATGTAACAATATTTTCAACTAAATCATCCAATGCCTGGAAACAGTTTATTTCCGTAGGGATTGGTTGGTGAATGAATGAATGACTGTCTGACTGCCTGACTGGCAACAACATGGATGGTTGAGCGAGAGCAAAAGGAAATGCGGAACATTTTCTCTCCAGTTCATGAAATTTTCAATGTACTGACGTTTGGTGTAGCTTCTGCAGTAATGGTTGTCACTTTGAATGGCTGGGGTAGCAGTCGTATCCTTTTCGTCGGGCACACATTCACAAGGATGTTTTCGACTTTTTTTACTACGAAAGTAAACTTTATTTTCATTGTATAATTTCCCATAATTTACAAAACGAGGGAGAGAGCAAGCGAGACTGTTGTTCCATCCAAATGGCTTACAGCAATGCGACATTTTTCGGTACTTCCATATTTTTTTGGTTTACCCGTATGTGTCGTGCTTGTTACATTTCGTATTTGGCCAAAATAAATGCTACCAGAGGATACCATCTGTCAGAGAATGACCATGTAATTCGGTTACTTAAAAAGTCAACTTTAAACAGAAATTGGCTTTTAGTAACAACAAGTTTAATATTGTGGGTTTTGTCTAGAGCACAACAAATGTACGAGGGCGTTGGGCCACACACACACCTACACACAAAATATATTGAAGCCATTTCCATGTTATTTAATATTAATAAGGCACAGCTGGAAATTTGAAAAAAAAATATTTAGCCAATTTTCTTTTTTGGGAATTTTTTTCTTCTTCGTCGGTCTATCAGAACAAATTAATATGCGCATTTTTTAAATCAGGTGGAAAATGTAAGGATATTGGAATTAAGTAAAAAATTCTGGGGGGCGGTCAAAAATCAAACCCACCCAATTTGTGAATCTTTTGAGAAGATATTGCAAAATGCTTAATTTAAACGAACACTTTATTTATGTTGAAAGTATCTAACGGTACAAAATAGGACTTTAAATTATAAACTATAAAAAAAATATATATAACCTGCCATCGAACTGGACGAGCTGGATGTCTGTTTTCATAGGTCAAATCAAAATTTTCTACTTTAATTTCGATGAAAAAGTCAAAAGTCGGGCGGGACCGACTATATGATGCCCTATACCACTTTTCAAATTTAGTAGAGCTCCCGTAACACACAGAAAAAAAAACAAGTTAAAAAGCAGTAAGTTCGGCCGTGCCGAACTTTGAATACCCTCCAATATTTTGAACGAATTTGGAAATTTTCAAAACAAAAAATCCGTTAAAAATTCTGTTAAAATCTTAAAAATACAGACTATAGCCATTATATTGGGGTCTATACGACGTGGACCTACATAGGCATTGTTTGTCATAAGCCATTACCATATTCAAATTCGAAACTTGAAATAAATGGTGAATAATGTTACATCATCATAATTGCGTATGTAGGGTGGTACCGTTATATCGGAGCTGTACGAAGACCTGAACCTGCATAGAAAATTTTCTGTCATAGGCTGTAGTTCCCATTATGAACTCTAAATACGTAATTTAAAACTACTCCGGACAACATTGACGCTAAAATCATGAAAATACTGAATATCGGGCGTACCATTATATGGGGGCTATACGAAGACGTGGACCTGCACAGACAATTTAGTATCAATTTCGAACTTCAGATATCAACTTTGAAACAATTCCGGTAAATAATGTCGCTTAAATCATCAAAATATCGAATATCGGGAGGTACCGTTATTTGGAGGCTATACGAAGACGTAGACCTACATGGCCCATTTTCAATACCAAAAGTCCTGCAGACATAATACATATTTGAGTAAATTTTATCAACAAATTTTATCATAATTTTATCAATATTTTCCACAGACGAACGGACATTGCTAAATCGAGATAGAATTTTATGATGTATATTTCGAGGTGTTGCAAACGGAATGACAAACTTCATATACGCTCCATACTATGGTGGAGGGTATAAAAATATATTTGGAAGTGATGCGAAATATATATGGGAGTTATAACAAAATTCTGAATCGAACTTTACCAAATTTAAAGAAACATTTTTATCTCTCATACCAAATTTTGCATTGCTATGGAGTGCATAATATAACTTCGAGAAGGATTAAATTAAACAAGTTAACAAGCAATAAGTTTTTCCGGGCAGAACTTTAAACACCCTCCACCACTGTGTAAAGAAAAAAAATGTATATAAAAGTATCTTAATTCAGATCGCATTTATTATCCGATTGAGATGAAATTTTTCAAAAAATATTGGACCATAATTTTTACGTTTTCTTCCAATTTTATTGAATGAAAGCAAAAAATGTCGGCAATAGCTTCAAATTTTAGAATACGTTTAAATTTGTCCGATTTGGTCACCCTTGGCACGAATTATGCCCTTCAAATGGCCAATGAAAACGTCACACGCTGCCCGAATGTTGCTCTGTGGTATTTTGGCCCATACCCGGCGAAGAGCTTGCTTGAGGTGATCGACGCTTTGGTATTTTTTAGTGCCAACCTTGCTTTCCAAAATACTCCAGACACAATAGTCCAACGGATTGGTATCCGGAGATTTTGGTGGCTATTGTGCGCTGGAAATGAAGCGAGGAACTGCATTTTGTAACCATTCTTGGGTGGCGCGTGCTGAGTCCTGTTGGTATGTCCAAGGTCGGTGGCCAAAATGGTTGCGAGCCCAAGGCTTTAATACACCCTCCAGAATATTTTCGCGATAATATTCGGCATTTATTCTAATGCCACCGTCGATTAATACGAGCGAAGAGCGACCATTGGCTGTTATGGCGGCCCAACCGAAGGTGTACATTTTCAGCTGACCTCTTTGGCAAGTAAACACGATCATATTGTTTGTTTAAAAATTGCTGGACAACCAATGTTTTCTCATCGGAGAAAACCGAAAACCAAATTCGGCAGTTCACCATTTTCAGCCAACGTAAGCAACTCTTTAGCTCTTTTGCGACTATTTTCTTTCTGTTGCGGTGTAAGTTCGTGCACTTTTTGGCATTTCAATGCCTTTACCCCTCATTTTTCAATATTTGCCGAATGGAATATTGCGATATGTTCAGCTCACGAGCTACTTTACGGCCACTGCGACACGGGTTTCGATCAAGTCGCTTCTTTACTTTTCGAACCACTTCTGCTGATGTTGCTGTTTTCTTCCGTCCACTTTCTTGAGGTCGGACTACGCTACCAATATCACGGTAACGTGCGAGCGATGGTACGAGACACAAAAGATTTGTTCACATTTAAATGCTAGATGGTTTTTCAGTCAAATATAAAGAAATCATACGTATCACGCTTGAATTCCATCACGAATAACTTTTTTCTGGAAAATTCTCACCAAATGCTTTTGTACGCTTGTAAAAATATATTGAGCTGTCATTGGAATAATTTTAACAGCTGTCGGACGAGTGGTTTAGAAATGACAGCAGTCTTAAGTTGGTTGCAGTTTTTTTTAAATCACCCTGTATTGCTCCAATAAATATTTCTTAATATATTTTTCATCAAAGTCATATCATGCACTATACAGCAATATTGTTTGGTACAAAATCCTCCGTCAAATTTGTTGAAAATCGATTTAGATTCAAATATAGTTTCCAAATTGTGACTACTCTAAAACCATAATACACATTAAAATGAGGTTGATAGTTGGTATGATCTACTTCACATAAATTCCCAATATTTTTTTTGTTTAGTTATGGGAGCTCTACTAAATACGCATAGTGGTGTAGGGTATTATATAGTCGGCCCGGCACGACTTCTGACCATTTTTACTGGTTTTGTACATTTCTTTTTTCCGCCATTTTAGTTGTTTTTTGACAAATACTTAAAATAATCGCCACTAGACAAAATACCGTAACATGGCACCCACTAATATCCCAAAGCATTAAATAAAATTAAAAAACTTTTTTTTAAATAAATTGGAATTAAAATTACTACACACAATTGGGAGGGAATGTTCAAATATAACAAAATGCACAAACATAGCCGCCTTCTTGTTCTTTATCCCCTTTGTGCAGTCCTTTTGGTAGTTTATTTTTAAATAGCTGAAACTTTTTTTTATTATCAAAAATATTTGCTCAGAGGCGCAAAAAGGCCAACACCAGCCGAGACAATATCTAAGAATTCATTTTCGAAACCTTTAAATAATTAGAAATTTTTCGGTGATTGTTTGTTGTTGTATCCAGTCACTTGTGTTAAATTTAAGAAAAATTTGGCCGATAGTAATGCAAAATAAAATCACTATATTTAGTAGAGCTTGCTGTAAAATATAAACGTCTATATCGGCAAATTATGTAAATCATACCAACTATGAATCTTCTCGCACCAAATTGCATTGTTATAGAGTGCATGCTATGACTTGGAAAAGAATTAGCAGCAGGTTATAAAATTTAAGCCAAAAAATAAGTCGCGTACATCGGTGTTTTGAAAGTTACATCGCAAAGTAATGTAAATAGTCGGGACAAGCTCCCCCCACTTCAACACTTTTTGAAATTTTCGGACTAAGATACCTCGAAAATCGTGTATTTTTTTTTTTTTGAAACTTTACATCGCAAAATAATCTAAATAGTCGGGACAAGCTCCCCCACTTCCACATCTTTTGAAATTTTCGGACTAAGATACCTCGAAAACCGTGCATTTTAGGTATAACATGTCTTTGACAATATTTTTTGAAATACGGGTAATATTTTGGTCAATAATTTTAATTCTCAAGCAAGTCCTTTTTAAAAATATGGCTAAGAGCTCAATTTAAACGGGATCATAGCAAGTCAAAAAATTCTACAAAATTATATACCATAAAATTCTGCTTCAGGTCCTAGAAGGCGTCAAAGGTCTAAATCTTACATAAACGCCAGGAAGTCATTAATATATACTATAACCAGTAAAGAAAGTCTTAAAGTCGGCCGGGCCGGCTTTATGATACCCTACACCACTTTGCTAATTTAGTAGAGCTGCGCATAACAATTAAAAGTTTTTATGGGAGAATTCAATCATACACGCTATGATTATAATTATAATTTAAAGTTCAAAGAACAAAATATGCCGAAGCATTTGTACCTTTTAAATTCGGACTTGTATTACCCATTTGGTGCACAATTAATTTGAAATCGGATAAAAATATATATGGGATATATAAATCGGAACCGATCTCGATAAAATTTGGCAAAGATATTTCTGAGCTGTATTTCATATATTTCCCTGAATATCGTGGGTATGCACTCGTTGGAGTGCATATTACGGCTGTGGGTAACAAATATGACAAATCGGATGAACAGTATATATGGGAGCTATAGCTATATCTGAACCGATCTTCACCAAATTTGACATACTAGCTTCTAGACTAAAGTGCCAAAGTGCCAAATTTCATCCAATTTGGGCAAATATTAGACGTTTGGTGCTCAATCAAAGGTAAATCGGACGAAGTTATATATGGGAGCTATATCCAAATCTGAACCGATCTCGATAAAAATTAGCAAATGTATTTCTGAGCTGTATTTGATATATTTCCCCAAATATTGTTGTTACAGAGTGCATATTACGGCTGCGGAGGACAAAAAAAGAAAATCGAATGAACAATATATATGGGAGCTATAGCTATATCTGAACCGATTTCGATAAAATTTGGCATACATATTTTCAGGTCCAATCTGATCGTACGTGCAAAATTCCATACAATTCGGACTGATATTACACGTTTGGTGCACAATAAAAGGCAAATCGGACGAATATATATATATGGGAGCTATATCTAAATTCTGACCGATTATCTCCAATTTCAATAGGGTTCGTCCTTGGGCCAAACAAATGATTTGTGCAAAATTTCATCTGGATCGGGCAATAAATGCGAACTGTACTTTGTTTACAAAAATACATGGACAGACGGACGGACGGACAGACGGACGGACGGACATGCATAAATCGACTCAGAATGTGATTCTATGCAGATCATCAAAAGGAACTATGGGTCTATCTCGTTTCCTTTTGCCTGTTACAAACAAATGCACAAAGACATAATACCCTGACCACCTTGTGGTGTAGGGTATAAAAACACATTTTAGGGTTATGTGAGTTTGTGCAAAAATCTCAAACAAAGCACCATGTTAGAAAGATAGTGCCAAAGACAAAAATATTCCTCATCAAATTTCTGTATAACTTACTGAAGAAAAGAAATCTCCATTTCCATCGTACACAAAAAAATATTGCATCAATGTTCCCCAAAAACCCAAAAAAATGCCCTAATTTTTTTATCAATTTTTCCTCGGACTCGAATTGGCGCCTGAAAGTAACATAAAATATCGTTTTAGGTGGAAAGCGTCAAAGTAAGAAACATTCTATACACAATTTTACTATAAGCCTCAGATATATATATCTAGGTGCAACAGTTTTAATGAAAATTAAGTTTGAAATTTATGTTCTAATAGTGAAAATTATGTTTTTTTTTTTTTACTGTTAATTAAACACGTATTCAATCCGACTAAAACTCTCCCTTTATACTTCATTTTTTGGGGATAGTGTCAAAGTAAGAATTATTCTACATCAAATTTCAATTTGAGTCTCTGAACAAAAGAAATTTGTACACTCAATATGTACCATAGAAAATGGCATACATTTTTTTAATATTTAGCACTTTTTCCCAATTCGCAGCAAATTTTCTTATAATTTCACTGTACAATATACAAATATATCTAAAACTATCCGGGTGCCATATACAAAGGCACCCGTATAGTTTTAGATTTATTTCGCAATATTTAGGATACAACTTTGAAATTTGATAGAGATCTTGGGATGACACCTTTGGTTCAGAAAATTAGTCATATAGCTCTACTTTTTGGAAAAGTCAGGATATCATCGATTTCAAATATTTTTATACCCTACACCACACTGTGGTACAGGGTATTATGTCTTTGTGCATTTGTTTGTGACAAAGAAAAAGAGGCGTGATAGACCAATAGTTCATTTTGCTGATCGGCATAGAATCATGTTCTCGGCTTATACATGTTTCTCCGTCCGTCCGTCTATCCATGTATTTTTGTAAACAAAGTACAAGTGCAATAAATGCACGATCGAAATGCAATTTTTCACAAATTTTTTGTTTGACCCATGGGAAACCCCAATTGAATAGGAGATAATGGGTCAACATTTAGATATTGATCCCGTGTATATCTTCGCCCGATTTGCTTTTTATTGTGCACAAAATGTGTAATATTAGCCACAATAGGATGGAATTTGGCACATAAAACCAAATTGAGCCTCGAAGTCAAATTTGGTAGAATTCGGTTTAAATATAGCTATAACTTCCATATATATTGTTCATCCGATTTTTGTCCTCCATAGCCGTAATATACGCTCCGTAACAACGAAATTCCGGGAAATATATCAAAGACAGCTCAGAAGTACCTTTGCCAAATTTTATCGAAATCGGTTCATTGATTAAATGGAATTTGGGACATATCAACGCATTCGCCTGGAAGTAAGTGTATCAACTTTGGTGAATATCGGTTAAGATATAGCTAAAGATGTCATATGCAGGGTGAGCTGAAAAAATTGCAACCAACTTCAGACTGCTGTCATTTCTAAGCCACTCGTTCAACAGCTGTTAAAATTATTCCGGTGACAGCTCATTATATTGTGTACAAGCGTACAAAAGCATTTCGGTGAGAATTTTCCAGAAAAAAAGTTATTCGTGATGGAATTCCAGCGTGATAGTGTGATTTCTTTATATTTGGCTGGAAAACCACAAGTGGCTATCGTTAGAGCACTCCAGCATTTAAATATGAACCAATATTTTGTGTCTCGTACCATCGCTCGTTACCGTGATATTGGTATCGTAGCCCGACATCAAGGAAGTGGACGGAAGAAAACAGCAACATGAGCAGAAATGGTTCGAAAAGTAAAGAAGTGACTTGATCGAAACCCGCGTCGCAGAGGCCGAAAAATGGCTCATGAGCTGAACATTTTCCATTCGGAAAATATTGAAAAATGCGCTCGGGGTAAAGCCATTGAAATTCAAAAAAGTGCAAGAACTTACACCGCAATGGAAACACAATAGACTCAAAAGAGTTAAAGAGTTGCTTCGCTTGAGCGAAAGTGGTGAACTACCAAATTTGGTTCAATGAGAACACATTCGTTGTCCAGCAGTTTGTAAACAAACAAAATGATCGTGTTAACTTGCCAAAGAGATCAGCTGAAAATGTGCCCCTTCGGTTGGCCACGAGAACTCAAGCGCCGGCCGTGGTGATGGCGTGGGCCGCCATAACAGCCGATGGCCGCTCTCTGCTCGTATTAATGGAATAAATGCCGAATAATATCGCGAAAATATTCTGGAGGGTGGAGAATGGTTACAAAATGAGGTTCCTCGCTTCATTTCCAGCGAACAATGGCCACCAAAATCTGCGGATACCAATCCGTTGGACTATTTTGTCTGGAGTATTTTGGAAAGCAAGGTTGACACTAAAAAATACCAAAGTGTCGATCACCTCAAGCAAGCGCTTAGCCGGGAATGGGCCTAAATTCCGGAGAGCAACATTCGGGTAGAGTGTGACGGTTTCATTGGCCGCTTGAAGGCCATAATTCGAGCCAAAGGTGACCAATTTGAACCAAATTGAACTTATTCTAAAATTTGATGCTATTTCCGACATTTTCTGCTTTCATTCAATAAAACTGAGAAAAAATATAAAAACTATGGCATTTAATTTTGTTGCAGTTTTTTCTCACCCCGTATTTAAGTTTGACATAATATTACGATGTACCAAGTTTGGATCAAATCGGTTACTGCCTTCGGGAGATATCGTGCAAACCAAGCAGCCAGACAGACGGACACCCCTAGATCGAATCCAAATGACCTGAAACGTAATTGGTCCAAAGAGACCTAGAATGTAAAATCCTTATTTCAATGAGGCACGTTTTGGCAGTATCAAATGATGTATCCCCCTTTATAGCCATATTGCTGAGGGTACCGTTCCGTTTTCTTTCCAATTGTAAATTCATATCAATGTTCGAAGAACGCCAAAGTTTATTTCGATTTTCTTTCGAATTGAAAAGCCTATGTTCTACCGAATTCTTATAACACCCACAAATAACAAACATAATACCTGACTTAAATTACAAAATAAACAAGATAACACATTGCCAATGGCCAGCGCAGATACAAACGTTAAGATAACAAATTTAATTCAAAAACATTTGAACAAACAATTTTCCAAATTTATTCCATGGCGACCTTAAAATATTTACCAAACTTCTATGAAAACATCGAACGCTGTTTGGCTAACTTTTCATTTTACGACAAATACAACAGTCACAGCTCATTTCCGTTTCCCTCTTGCAGTTGTACAGGATGGCCTACATTAAAACTCTATAAAGAAAGCCCACATCAAATAGCAATGACTTTTCACTTCTGGCCACGGTCTTCGCGGCGGTGAAACGTCGATTCAATGTTCTTTGAAAGTGTAGCAGAAATATTAAGGCGGGAAAATAAGTTGATCCGTAAAAACAAAAAGGCCACAGCATAAAAATTTACAACAAACTGAAAGGAAGAGAATCAGGGGACAAAAGGTAGCGATGAATTGCTGGACAGCAAAGAAGAAAAATACCAGCTATGAGGACAATTTATTAAAAAGTCCAACAAAAAACACCAAGAACAAAACAAATAAAATAAAAACCAGTAAGGAAAGCTCAAAAGTCGGGCGGTGCCGACTATATGATACCCTACACCACTATGCATATTTAGTAGAGCTCTCGTAAAAAGGTTTATACAGGGCATTTCAGAGCTCTATGAGATATTTGGTACAAAATCAAAATCTATCTAATTCTATCAAAATCTATCTAATTCTATCAAAATCTATCTAATTTTACGAACTATAGCTATCTCTGAACCGGGTTTCTCCAAATTTTACGTATTAGCTTCTGGACTGGTGATTTGGGCTGATATTGACCATTTAGTGCACATTTAACCCGAAATCGGATGAAGATATATGAGAGCTATATCCAAATCTGAACCGATTTCGATAAAATTTAAAACAGCTATTCCTGTGCTCCATCTAATACCTGGTACCAAATATCACGGTTGTGGAGTGAATATTACGAATGTGTGGGACTAAAACTCTAAATCGGATGAAACATATATATGGTTGCTATATCTATATCTGAACCGATTTTCACTAAATTTGATATACTTGCTTCTAGGCTGAATTTGGTCCGATGTACTAAAATTCAGTCCATTTGGACTTATATCGGCCATTTGGTGCACAATTAACCCGAAATCGGATGAAGATATATATGAGAGCTATATCCAAATCTGAACCGATTTCGATAAAATTACAAAAAGCTATTTCTGGGCTGTATCTCATATCTGGTACCAAATATCATTCTTGTGGAGTGCATATTACGAATGTGAGAGGCTTAAACACCAAATCGGATGAAAGATATATATGGGAGCTATAGCTATATCTGAACCGATTTCCTCCAAATTTGATATACTTGCTTCTAGGCCGAACTCGGTTGGGTGTGCCAAAATTCAGGTAATTTGGACTGATAGTGGACATTTGGTGCACATTTAACCCGAAATCGGATGAATATATATATGGGAGCTATAGCTGTTTCTGAACCGATTTTCTCCAAATTTGTTGTATTTGCTTTAAGACTAATCTCGGTCACATGTGCCAAAATTCGGGCCATTTGGGCTGATATTGGCCATTTGGTGGTCAATTAACCCGAAATCGGATGAAGATATATATGGGAGCTATCTCCAAATCTGAACCGATTTCGATAAAATTTAAAACAGCTATTTCTGTGCTCCACCTAATACCTGGTACCAAATATCACGGTTGTGGAGTGCATAGTAGGAATGTGAGGGACTTAAAGATCAAATCGGGTGAAAGATATATATGGGAGCTATAGCTATATCTGAACCGATTTTCTCCAAATTTGATATACTTGCTTCTAGGCCGAACTCGGTTGGGTGTGCCAAAATTCAGGTAATTTGGACTGATAGTGGACATTTGGTGCACATTTAACCCGAAATCGGATGAATATATATGGGAGCTATAGCTGTTTCTGAACCGATTTTCTCCAAATTTGTTGTATTTGCTTTAAGGCTAATCTCGGTCATATGTGCCAAAATTCGGGCCATTTGGGCTGATATTGGCCATTTGGTGGTCAATTAACCCGAAATCGGATGAAGATATATATGAGAGCTATATCCAAATCTGAACCGATTTCGATAAAATTACAAAAAGCTATTTCTGGGCTGTATCTCATATCTGGTACCAAATATCATTCTTGTGGAGTGCATATTACGAATGTGAGGAACTTAAAGAACAAATCGGGTGAAAGATATATATGGGAGCTATAGCTATATCTGAACCGATTTTCTCCAAATTTGATATACTTGCTTCTAGGCTGAACTCGGTTGGGTGTGCCAAAATTCAGGTAATTTGGACTGATAGTGGACATTTGGTGCACATTTAACCCGAAATCGGATGAAGATATATATGGGAGCTATATCTAAATTTGATCCGATTCTCACCAATTTCAATAGGGTTCGTCCTTGGGCCAAAAAAATATTGTTTGGAAAATTTCATCTCAATCGGATAATAAATGCGACCTGCATTTTGTTCACAAGAATACATGGACAGACGGACGGACGGACGGACGGACGGACGGACGGACAGACGGACTGACATGCATAAATCGACTCAGAAAGTGATTCTATGAAGGTTCTCAAAAGTAACTATGGGTCTATCTCGTTTCCTTCTCCATGTTACAAACAAATGCACAAAGACATAATACCCTTACCACTTTGTGGTGTAGGGTATAAAAAGAAACACATAATAGAAAAGTGAAAAAATGGCCAAGAATCATTGTTCGCAGCCAAGTGTAGCACCAGGATAACAACAATCCAATGCTATAAATTGTTGTTGGCCATGATGTATGCCCAGCCCGCCTCCAATCTGTAATTTCACGGCAACACAATATTTACAAATAATGTTTATGTTCTCTGGGGCTGAACTTTTACGCTCCCCAATTGTGGTTACTTTCGCGCCTTTATTAGCCCAAAGGACAACTTTTTTTTCATTTTTATCGACCTTAAGTCAAGGCTGCCACTAAAAGAAAACAATTTGTTTTCTTTTATGTCTCGTGAAATACTTGTGAGCAGTCCTTGAGACCATCCACAGAAAAAGTGAAGGAGTGGGGTGGGTATCCTTGTGGCAATGCCACAAATACCAGTGTCGTGTCGACAAGCCTAATGTCCAGCAATGAAGTGTGTAAATAATCATAAAAAAAAACACAAAATAAGTTTAAGTTCAAGTGAATTTTTTAAGATGGATGATAATCGGCTGGCTAATGGCAAAAGGAAAATGCCAGTTATACTTATGGCCGTAGAAAACAAAGCTAATGATAATCCTTGGCTAATGCGGCATTAAAAAGCTACTCAGATTACAGAGACGACAAACAATGGCAAATCAAATATTTTTTTTTTTTTAGTATATAAAATAAGTGATAAGAAGTCCGAAAGGCTCTGCCACATAAACAGAAAACGTTGAAAATATATAAGATATACTAGCGGAACCCGGTGCGCTTCGCCACCCCTTACGATTTTATATGCATTCAAAATTTTATTTACGAATATATGTAGGATAAAAAAAAACAAATTTAAAAATTAAAAAGAAAAAATATATATTGCACTACTTTAATGCGTTAATAAACAAAACCATTAGAAAAGCAGTAACATGACATGTCTTTTGGATTTATTTATTTCATAGCAAATACCAAGCGTTCAGGAAACTGCAATTTTTTTGAAGTTGTGTGGCATTTCTATTGCAATTAGTGAATTCGAGGTAGCAACATACTTCCCCGTAATAAACGTATTTCAAATTAATTGTTGTGTTGTTTTTTAGTGTTAGCCTAAGGCGTTGTGGATCAATGGTTCTTATTAAAATCATATACCAATCTGATCCGATTTAAATCTAATTTTAAAAAAATTACTTTTACACCAAATTCCGCCACACCTTTCATATTTCATTGAAATTGTCAAATATGTGAAATCGGCAGAGAATATATATATGGGAGCTATATACAAATATTAACTAATTTCCAATTAATTTGTCAAACTTATTATTGTAACCAAATTCCGCCACACATTCTGAATTTCATTGGAATCGGTCATATATATCGTGTTTGGTGCATAACATGTATGAAGTCGGCCGAAATATATATGTTAGCTATACCCAAACCTCAACCGATTTCAATATAATTTGGCAATTTTTTGTGGTGCCTGATTTTGTCTCTCTCGCTTTGGGTGCATCAAATATGTGAAATCGGCTGAGTATATATATGGGAGCTATAATCAAATCTGAGCGAATTTGAATACAATTTGTCAAATTTATTTTTGTACCAAATTTAGTCACTCATGGGAATTTCATTGGAATCGGAAATACGTATCGTGTTTTGTGCATTAAATATGTGAAATCGGCGGAAAATATATATGGGAGCTCTATCCGATTTTAATATAATTTGACTAATTTATTTTCTAATCAAAATCCCGTCACATATTCCAATTTTTTTTTAATCGAACATACATATCGTGTATGGTGCATAAAATACATGAAATCGGTCGAAAATATATATGAGAGCTATATCCATATCTGAACCGATTTCAATATAATTTGACAAATGTATATTTGTTTTAATTTCCGCTACACATTCAAAATTTCATTAAAATTGGAAATACATAGCGTATTTGGTGCATCACATACATGAAATCGGTCGAAAATGTATATGGGAGCTATATCCAAATCTGAACCGATTTCAATATAATTTAGCAAATTTATTTTTGTTCCAAATTTCGTTACGCATTGAAAATTTGGACACTGTATCAGTAATCGATCAATAGATATGTGCATACAAAATCTAAATTTTTGGGAGGTACCTCCGATTCTGATGCTATATCTCCACTTCCAAGTGGAATTTCAAAAATGTATATAGCCTATGTTACTTTCAGGCGATGTAGCAGTATACATACAAATTTTCAGGAAAATCTGTTCAGCGGTTTTCGAGTCCATAAATTACAAACAAACAAACAAACATACAAACATTTTTCTCTTTTATAGATATAGAATAGATATAAATATATATTTCCAAAAAAAAACTTCAGATATACATACCGTATGTTTTACAGCCTCAATGTAACAGTATCTACTAATTCTCAGCATTCGAGAAAAATGTACTCCAAAATGAACTAGAACTAGAATTCTTTCCATTACTAGGGAAACTAACTGCTCCATACTGTAGAAAATTTGGCCAGACTGGACTTAATTGTTGAAAAGAATTTTCCTCCCATTTTCCACAAAGCGTTTTTATACCCTCCACTTTGGAAAGGAGGGTATATTAACTTTGACATTCCGTTTGTAACATCCTTAAATATTCGTCGTAGACCCCATAAAGTATATATATTCATAATCAGCATAAAATTCTAAGTCGATTTAACGATTTCCGTCTGTCTGTCCGTCTGTCCGTCTGTCTGTCTGTCCGTCTGTCTGTCTGTCTGTCTGTCCGTCTGTCTGTTGAAATCACGATACAGCCTACATTATTTGACGTAGAGTGCCAAAATTTAGCAGAGCTATTTGTATTGTGTGTAGGATGGTTGGTATTGAAAAGGGGATATATTGGTCCACGTTCTGATATACAGGGTTGCCCATATTCGACGGACCAATCGACGAGGCTTGTCCGCAGGCAACATTCTTTGCGTCAATTGAATTTTGTACGGAAACAAATGCAAATCAATGGGAATAATCCGCTGTAAAGTGGACCGAGCCATGCCCAACTGCTGAGAACGGCGTTTTTGGGATGTTCTTGGGGACCTCTCAACACTGGCTCGTAAGGCAGCGCTATTCTCGGCCAATCGCCTTGGTCGACTTTTATATGGCCTCTTCGGATTATAAATAGCCTTATCAGTTTCATATAAACGCTTAATAGTGTTCTTAAAAGGCGCACTTCTCACATTGTTTAATGTTATAAAAGCACGTTGAGTTTTCACAATTGACTCGAATGTAAATTTCAACTGTTTCAGAGCGCTCGCGTGCCGAGTATTGGTTCATGGTAAAAATCTGCTTGGACTGACGCTTCAAACGCGGTATGTTATTAAGCGATGTGACACCTCTGTCAAAAGTTATGGCGTTGCCAGTCATAATGGGTTCCAGCTCCGGTGGCGAAACATTGCTTGTATGGGTCCATGATTTTGTATAGTCCCCATATAACGGTACCTCCCAATATTCGGCATTTTGATGGTTTTTGCCACATTTTTTCAAGAATTACTCTGAAAATTGGTAGTTCAGAATGGGTCCCAGTTCGTGTGGCGAGTCATTGTAATTATAGGTCCACGTTTTGGTATAGCCCCCATATAACGGTACCTCCCGACATTCGGTAATTTGATGATTTTTGCCACATTTTTTCACGGATTTGTCTAAAAATTTGTATTTGTAGTCATAATGGGTTCTAGCTCCGTTGGCGAAACATTGTATGTATAGGTCGATGATTTGATATAGCCCCCATATAACGGTACCTCCCTATATTCGGTATTTTGATGATTTTTTTCACATTTCTTCTGATGTTTTCTTGACCCTAAGGTGGAGGGTATTAAAAGTTTGGCCCGGCCGAACATAATGTTTTTTATACCCTCCACCATTCTATGGAGGGTATATTAACTTTGTCATTCCGTTTGTAACTCTTCGAAATACTCATGTCAGACCCAACAAAGAATATATATTTTTGATCAGCGTAAAATTTTGCACACATGTTTAGTTTTCCAGTAGGCAGGTGAAGTTCGTAAATGGGCTATGTAGGTCCACGTATTCATATATCCCCCATACAAAAGTACCTCCCGATATTCGGTATTTTAATAATTTTAGCGACATTATTTACCCGAATTGTTTCAAATTTTGTATTTGAAGTTCGAAATACATACTACAGCCGAAGACAGTAAATTGTCTGTGCAGGTCCACGTCTTCGTATAGCCCGCATATAACGGTACCTCCCTATATTCGGTATTTTGATGATTTTAGCGACATTATTCACCGGAATTGTTTCAAATTACGTATTTAGAGTTAGAGTAATGGGAACTACAGTCTGTGACAGAAAATTATCTATGCGGGACCAGGTCTTCGTATCGGCCCCAAATACCAGTGCCTCCCTATATTCGGTATTTTAACGAGTTTATTTACAATACTCAGCGAAATTGTTTAAGATGTCGTACGTGAAATTCATAATGAATTTTAAAGCCTATGACAGAAAATTGTTTATTCTGGTCCAGGTCTTCCCACAGCTCCGATATGACGGTACCTCCGATTTTTTTGATGATTTTGGCGACATTATTCACCGGAATTGTTTTAAATTACGTATTTAGAGTTTGTAATGGGAACTACAGTCTGTGACACAAAATTGTCTATGCGGGACCAGGTCTTCGTATGTGCCCCATATACCAGTACCTCCCTATATTCGGTTTATGTACTATACTCAACGAAATTGTTTGAGATGTCGTACGTGAAGTTCATAATGAATTTTACAGCCTATGACAGAAAATTGTCTATGCTGGTCAGGTCTTCGCACAGCTCCGATATGACGGTACCTCCGATATTTTTGATGATTTTGGCTACATTATTCACCTTTTATTTCAAGTTTCGAATTTGAGTATGGTAATAACTAATGACAAACAGTCCCTGTGTAGGTCCACGTCGTATATACACCAATATAACGGCTATATATGGTATTTTTAAAATTTTAACAGAATTTTTTAAGGGTTTTATTTTATTTTATTTATTTTTTTTTTTAGAACAGTGTGGCTTGTTTGTTCGGGATACCGTAGTATTTTGTTGTTGCAAAATGGTCTGGCTTTATCCCTTTATTGTTGTTTTTATAAAAACAACTTTTGTTTATTAGTAGAGAACGATGGTAATGTTTACCAGGGGTATTCCCTGCCTTACCCCCTGGTAAACATTACCATCGTTCTCCACTAATAAACAAACGTTGTTTTTATAAAAACAACAATAAAGGGATAAAGCCAGACCATTTTGCAACAACAAAATACTACGGTATCCCGAACAAACAAGCCACACTGTTCTATTAATAGACAAGGCACGGTCGACGAAGGGGTTTTTGTTGTAACAGACAAAACCAACTTACATGGTTATGCTACTTCGTTCAGGCTGAACGAAAGCATAACAAGTGGAGAAAGATGTAAATGTTTATAAGTGCGGTTGTAAGATTTAGAAGACTTTCCAAGAGAATTTTAGTTTAATTTAATTCTTTGGTTCCTCTTCTATTGAGCTTACGATCTCGTCACTTGGGTAAAAAAATGTTTTTTTGTCATAGAAGTTATTTTTAAAATAACTTCTGGGGAGAATATCCCAGACAAAAACAAGGGAACTGATGAGGATTGGTGGCTCTTTCCGAAACCTAGGTATTCCCTGCTTTACCCCCTGGTAAACATTACCATCGTTCTCCACTAATAAACAAACGTTGTTTTTATAAAAACAACAATAAAGGGATAAAGCCAGACCATTTTGCAACAACAAAATACTACGGTATCCCGAACAAACAAGCCACACTGTTCTATTAATAGACAAGGCACGGTCGACGAAGGGGTTTTTGTTGTAACAGACAAAACCAACTTACATGGTTATGCTACTTCGTTCAGGCTGAACGAAAGCATAACAAGTGGAGAAAGATGTAAATGTTTATAAGTGCGGTTGTAAGATTTAGAAGACTTTCCAAGAGAATTTTAGTTTTATTTAATTCTTTGGTTCCTCTTCTATTGAGCTTACGATCTCGTCACTTGGGTAAAAAAATGTTTTTTTGTCATAGAAGTTATTTTTAAAATAACTTCTGGGGAGAATATCCCAGACAAAAACAAGGGAACTGATGAGGATTGGTGGCTCTTTCCGAAACCTAGGTATTCCCTGCCTTACCCCCTGGTAAACATTACCATCGTTCTCCACTAATAAACAAACGTTGTTTTTATAAAAACAACAATAAAGGGATAAAGCCAGACCATTTTGCAACAACAAAATACTACGGTATCCCGAACAAACAAGCCACACTGTTCTATTAATAGACAAGGCACGGTCGACGAAGGGGTTTTTGTTGTAACAGACAAAACCAACTTACATGGTTATGCTACTTCGTTCAGGCTGAACGAAAGCATAACAAGTGGAGAAAGATGTAAATGTTTATAAGTGCGGTTGTAAGATTTAGAAGACTTTCCAAGAGAATTTTAGTTTTATTTAATTCTTTGGTTCCTCTTCTATTGAGCTTACGATCTCGTCACTTGGGTAAAAAAATATTTTTTTTTTTTTTTTTTTTTTTTTTTTTTTTTGAAAATTTCCAAATTCATTCCAGATGGTGGAGGGCATTCAAAATTCGCCCCGGTACACTTTACCGCTTTTTAACTTGTTTTTTTAATTATCTTAAATTTTCAGTCGATTTGGCACTGTCTCCCTGGTAGTTACAAATAAAAAATATTGTCACTTATTCACCCCAGTGAAAGTTGCATACCTTTCGGAATTTGAGCAACTTCTAGGGAATCTTCATTGTACAACATTTTTCAATTTATTCTGTGAATTTGAGTATTCTCTTTTTACAAAGTCTTAATATACAAGAGGTTTTTTTAGCAACAAACAATAAAAAAAAGAAAAAAGAAGTTCATTGGCACCCATGCATGATTGGCAATAGGGCCACAACACATTTTCCATTAGAAAAGGTGTTCCATGAAATCGACAATAAAAATAAACGCCTGCAATTGGCAGCAATCGGGCGACCTCGACTCGTGACAATAGCAACAATTTACCCATATTGGAAAAGAAAAAGACAAAAAACAAAATAGGGCTGAATTAAGGATGGGGGGGTCTTAGAAAGGTATCGGTTAAACGAAATAATAAAGGATAACAATGGACCATTTCTTTTTTCGCAAAGAATTTCGTCATCAAAACGTTATGTGCCTAAAAAAGCCGGGTAACAAAGGACAAACATCAATATCCTTTTAGTCCATGTTATTGAATTTTCACTTTCATACCACTTTGAATGGTTTTGTCCTTTTTTTCGCAGTTGTTGTTGTTGCTGACTTTTAGAAAACACATTTCCTTACGCTATACGACCTTGAGGATACTCCGTTTCTTGGAAACGGATTATTCATGTCTATGGCCGTAGATTCTAATATTACAACATCTTTATGTGGTTGCGGAGAAGGACTGACAATATTTATCGGAAGATAACAAAAACAACATAGAGCTCAGTTGGCCAGTGAATAAAAAAAACAGTGTAAAATATAAAATAAATAATGGAAACATATTCATAGGAGAAAAAAACAAATTTTTATCATGTTTTTCTCTTGTTATTGGATCGGTTTCGACAGAGCTATAAACATACAGGGTGAGATGACAAAACTGAAACGAATTTCAGACTTCTGTCATTTTCAAGTCACTCGTCCGACAGCTGTTAAAATTATTTCAGTGACAGCTCATACACATTGCTTACAAGCGTACAAAAGCATTGGGTATTTTGCTTTTGGGTATTTTGACGACTTTACTCCAGAATTCTCAGTTAGTATTGTTTCCTATGAAAGAAAATTGCCCATACAAATTCACGTCTTCGTGTAGCCCACATATAATGGTATCTCCCATAATCAGTATTTTGATGATTTTACCTGAATTTTTCAACGAAATTAACTTAAACTTGGTATTTGAAGTTCGTAAATGGCACCAACTTCTCAGGCTGATAATTGACTTAAAGGTCCATGTTTTCGTATTGCCCCATATATCAGTAATAACTGATTTTAGGAAATATAAAATTTATATATGGGGGATATACGATAACATGGACCTGTAGAGACAATTCTCCTTCAAGAGGTAAAGTACTCATAAAGAACTGTTTATGTAGAATTTCAGACAATTCCATTGAAAAAATGTGGCTAAAATCAACAAAATACCGAATATCGAGTGGTACCGTTATATGGGAGCTATACGATATCGTGTACCGATATAGCTCATCTTCGAACATGGCCTGCCTGTAGACAAAGTTTAGCTTCCTATCTTAATTCGTTTTGACTGTAGCGTGATTACAACAGGCGGAGAGACAAACAGGGCTAAATCGTCTTAGAATTTTACGCTGATCAAGAATATATAGACTTTCTTGGGTCTAAAATTATTACTTCGATGAGTTACAAACGGAATGACGAATTTAATATAACCTCCATAGTATGTATGGTAGAGGGTATAAAATTTAAATTTTGTCACCCACTGTAATTAAAGAACGTCCGGTGGGCGGATGATTTATGTTATTAAGTATACTCCGCTTCATTTAGTTGCTGATTTTTTATATAAATATATTATAAGCATTCTTGTATATAGACCACGCAAATGTCTTGCATCCAAATTTCATAAAACCATGACAGAACGGTGTATAATTAACAAGTAAAAAAGCTGTAAGTTCGGCCGGGCCGAACTTTTAATACCCTCCACCATTTGGTACAAATTTGGTAATTTCCAAAAAATAAAATCCGTTAAAAACTCTGTTAATATCTTAAGAATGCCGAATGCTTATACGACGACGTGGGCCTGCATAGGCAACTTTTGTCATAAGTTATTACAATATTTAAATGCGAAACTTGAAGAAAAATCTATTTATAAAGTAGCTAAAATCATTAAAATACCGTATATGGGAGGTACCGTTTATGGGGACTATTCGAAGACGTGGACCTGCATAGACAATTTTCTGGCATGGGCTACCGTTATATGGGGGCTATATGAGGACGTGGACCTACATGGCTCATTTTTTGACTGAGGATTACGAATCCATTACGAACTTCAAATACCAAATTTCAAAGGATTCCGGTAAACAATGTCGCTAAAATCACCAAAAAACAGAATATCGGGGGGTACCGTTACTATGGTGGCTACACGAAGACGTGGACCTGCACAGATAATTTTCTGTCTTAGGCTGTAGTATTCATTACGAACTTCAAATGCCAAATTTGAAACAATTCCGGCGAATAATGTCGCTAAAATCATTAAAATACTGAATATCGGGAGGTACGGTTATATGGGGGCTATATGATAACTTGGACCTACATGGCCCATTTACGATAGCGTGATTACAACAGACAGACAGACGGACAGACAAACACACAGATAGACAGACGGACATGGCTAAATCGCTGATCAAGAATATATATACTTTGTTGGGTCTGACATGAGTATTTCGAGGAGTTACAAACGGAATGACAAAATTAATATACACTCCATAGTATGGTGGAGGGTATAAAAATAAAATCCGTTAAAAATTCTGTTAGAATCTTTAAAATACCGAATGCCTATACGACGACGTGGACCAGCATAGGCAACTTTTATCATAAGAAAAATCTGAAGAAAAATCTGTTTATAATGTAGCTAAAATCATCAAAACACCGAATATAGGGGGTACCGTTATATGGGGCTATACGAAGACGTAGACCTGCACAGACAATTTTCTGGCATGGGCTGAAGTATCCATTAAGAACTTCACATGCGAAATTTGAAACAATCCCGGTAAATAATGTCGCTAAAATCATCAAAATACCGAATATCGGGGGGTACGGTATATAGGGGCTATACGAAGATGTGGACCTACATGGCCCATTTTCTGTTTTATGCTGCAGTATCTATTATGAACTTCAAATACCAAATTTGGAACGATTCCGTTAAATAATGTCGCTAAAATCATCAAAATACCGAATATCGGGGGGTACCATTATATAGGGGCTATACGAAGACGTGGACCTACATAGATTATTTTCTGTCCTAGGCTGTAGAATCCATTACGAACTTCAAATGCCAAATTTGAAACAATTCCGGTGAATAATGTCGCAAAAATCATCAAAGTACCCAATATAGGGAGGTATCGTTATAAAGGGGCTATATGAAAACGTGCACCTACATGGCCCATTTACGAACTTAACCTGCCTACTGGCAAAATATACATGTGTGCAAAATTTTAGCCTTCTATCTCAATTTGTTCGAAAGATAGCGTGATTACAACAGACAGACAGACAGACAGACACACAGATAGACAGACGGACATGGCTAAATCGTCTTAGAATTTTACGCTGATTAAGAATATATATATTCTTTGTTGGGTCTGACATGAGTATTTCGAGGAGTCACAAACGGAATGACAAAATAAATATACCCTCCATAGTATGGTGGAGGGTATAAAAACAACGCCACACAAGACCGTCCTCCTTTTACAGCTATCAGCCAATGTGTTGAGTTAACATTTTTATACCCTACACCATATAGTGGTAAGGGTATTATGTCTTTGTGCATTTGTTTGTAACAGGCAAAAGGAAACGAGATAGACCCATAGTTCCTCTTGATGATCTGCATAGAATCACATTCTGAGTCGATTTATGCATGTCCGTCCGTCCGTCTGTCCTATCCAGATGAAATTTTGTACAAATCATTTGTTTGGCCCAAGGACGAACCCTATTGAAATTGGAGATAATCGGTCAAAATTTAGATACAGCTCCCATATATATCTTCGTCCGATTTGCCTTTTATAAGCCACCAAACGTGTAATATCAGCCCGAATAGTAAGGAATTTTGCACATACAACCAAATTAGGCCTGAAAATAAGTATGCCAAATTTGATCGAAATCGGTTCAGATATTGGTATAGCTCCCATATATATTGTTCATCCGATTTGTTATTTTTGTCCCCCCGCAGCCGTAATATGCACTCTGTAACAACAATATTTGGGGAAATATATCAAATGCAGCTCAGAAATACATTTGCTAAATTTTATCGAGATCGGTTCATATTTGGATATAGCTCCCATATATAACTTCGTCCGATTTACTTTTGATTGTGCACCAAATCCAAATATTTGCCCAAATGGGATTAAATTTGGCACTTAAGAGCGAATTGAGTCTAGAAGCTAGTATGTCAAATTTGGTGAAGATCGGTTCAGATATAGCTATAGCTCCCATATATGCTGTTCATCCGATTTGTTATATCTGTTACCCACAGCCGTAATATGCACTCCGTAACAACGATATTCAGGGAAATATATCAAATACAGCTCAGAAATATGTTTGCCAAATTTTATCGAGATCGGTTCAGATTTGGATATAGCTCCCATATATATTTTTATCCGAATTCAAATCAATTGTGCACCAAATGGGCAGTACAAGTCCGAATTTAAAAGATATAAATGCTTCGGCATATTTAGTCCTTTGAACTTTAAATTATAATTATAATCATAGGGTCTATGACTGAATTCTCCCATAAAAACTTTTAATTGTTATGTGGAGCTCTACTAAATTAGCAAAGTGGTGTAGGGTATCATAAAGTCGGCCCCGCCCGACTTTAAGACTTTCTTTACAGGTTAAAATTGCACTTACGATGTTGGCTTGCCTGGCAGATGGTATTTTGTTTTTGTTTTTCTTTTATCCTCAGTCAAATAACTCAATACAAATGATACTTCACTTTACATGTGTGTGTGAGAGAGAGTTTTGGTGAATAAACTCCCACACATATATACAAGGGAAAAATGAATATTCCAGGTAATATAAGGATTTTAATTAAATTTCTAGTTAAATGCAGCAATTAAAATGCGATTAAAATTCAACATTATACACAATGGTTTTAAGTAGTCGTAAAAATTACCGACTCACACGTACAAACAAAAATAACCATAACATTTAGAGTCGTAAAATAATGTAATACATATTTAGTTTAAAGGCACCCCAAATAATAAAAAACAACATATGCAGAAAACCTAACAAAACGTTATGGAAGCGCAGGTTGGAAGTTTAAGTAAGCCCTTTGCTTGAGTGTTCTTATCTATGTAGTAAAAGGCATACATGCGAAAGGGATATGGCACAACAGACAAGCAACATAAAACTCCAATCATAAAATATTTGTCTAAGAACAGCCCACTTTAAGAGGAGCAGTAAGAAAAGGCGCATCAGTAGCACAGCAGAAGAAGAAATCAAAGGTACAGCCGTCGCAAGTGTCTAGAAATAACTTGAACTACAACCATAGACAAATAAATGTATAGATTAAAAAATTGTCTCATCTGTTATCTTCGAAAAAAACAAGTTAAAAATTTTCGATCAGCTTTGCCGACATATGAATACCCTCAGCCAACGTTCGATTATTTAAATATGTTTTGACTTCTGTTATAATTCAAATTGTTGATCCTCTATGGAGTAGGTTCCGAAGGAATGGGCCAATATTGTTAATTTCGCATCGGTTAGCAGATTTATATCATCTGCACAACAGATATTGTTTTAAGAAAAATGTTTGTGTGTGTGAAATTTGAAGAGTGTTGAATGCTTATTTCGTTTTCTATGAGCGTTTTGTTTTTCAAAATATTGATCCCTATGTGGGCAGGTGGCAAGAGAAACGGTCCGATCTCGACCATCTTTATAACAAATCTTGTGTTGATGGAAATATAGAGATGTACCAAGTCTAGAATGGAATCGGATGTAAATTTAGCTTTTCATGAGATTCATGGATATTCAAAAATTTATTGACCCCTTGTGGGGGAGGTACTTGATGGAGTGGACCAATATTGTCCATTTTCACACCTGACCTAGCACTGAGGCAAATATTAGGATTTGCAAATTTTGAGCAAAATCGCATTTCAGTTTCTCTTTTTGTGCAAAAAAAAAATTTTTTTTTTTTTGAAAATTTTGACCATTTTGTGGGAGGTACCAGAAGGAATGGACCGATATGTTCCATCTTAACACCAGACCTTGGGTTAATATAAATATTGAGAAGAGTGAAATTTGAAGACAATCGGACTCTTACATCACATTTTATAAGAGTTGTAATAATTTAAAATGTTGACCCTTTGTGGGGGAGGTACCAGAAGGAGTGAGCCAATATTCTCCATTTTCGCACCAGACCTAGAACTGATACAAATATTAGGATTTGCAAAGTTAAAGCGAAATCGGATTATCGTTTCTCTGTCTGTGCAAAAAATATATCTTTTTGAAAATTTCGACCATTTGTGAGGAAGGTACCAGAAGGAGTGGACCGATATTGCCCATCTCCGAACTCGATCTAAACTTGACAAAAATATTACGATGTACCAAGTTTGGACCAAATCGGATACTCCCTTCGAGAGTTATCGTGCGCACCAGCCAGCCAGACAGACAGACGGACGGATATCGCTAGATCGACTCCAAATGTTCTGAAACGGATTTGGTCCAAAGAAACCCAGGGTCTAAAACCGCTATTTCGACTAGGCACGTTTTAACCGTATCAAATGATATATACCCTCTGTAGCCATATGGCTGAGGGTATAAAATGCTTCAACAGATGTCGTTCATGCTGTGAGAGAGCAACAGTCTTTTCACTCAATTCTCTCAAAATAGGTACAACATATTGAATATTTTTATTATACCCTCAGCCATATGGCTACAGAGGGTATATATCATTTGATACGGTCAAAACGTGCCTAGTCGAAATAATGGTTTTAGACCCTAGGTCTCTTTGGACCAAATCCGTTTCAGAACATTTGGAGTCGATCTACCGATGTCCGTCCGTCCGTCCGTCCGTCCGTCTGTCTGTCTGTCTGTCTGTCTGTCTGGCTGGCTGGTGCGCACGATAACTCTCGAAGGGAGTATCCGATTTGATCCAAACTTGGTACATCGTAATATTTTTGTCAAACTTAGATCGAGTTCGGAGATGGGCAATATCGGTCAACTCCTTCTGGTACCTCCCACACAAAATGTCAAAATTTTCATAGAAAATAATTTATTGCACAGAAAGAGAAAGGATAGTCCGATTTTGCTCGAACTTTGCGAATCCTAATATTTTCATCAGTGCCAGGTCAGGTGCGAAAATGGACAATATCGGTCAACTCCATCAAGTACCTCCCCCACAAAGGGTCAAAATTTTGAATAATTACAACTCCTATAAAATGTGATGTAAGAGTCCGATTGTCTTCAAATTTCACACATCCCAATAATTTTATTAGCCCAAGGCCTGGTGTGAAAATGGAATGTATCGGTCCACTTCTTCGGGTAACTCCCACACAAAAGGTCGAAATTTTCAAAAACAAAAAAAAATATATTTTTTTTCTGCACATAAAGAGAAGCAATGGTCCGATTTTGCTCAAACTTTGCAAATCCTTATATTTGCATCAGTTCTAGGTCAAGTGCGAAAATGGACCATATCGGTCCACTCCATCAAGTATCTCCCCCACAAAGGGTCAAAATTTTGAATAATTACAACTCTTATAAAATGTGATGTAGGAGTCCGATTGTCTTCAAATTTCACATATCCCAATATTTTTATTAACCCAAGGTCTGGTGCTTAGAGGGAATACATCGGTCCACTCCTTTTGGTACCTCCCACACAAAATGTCAAAATTTTCAAAGAAAATAATTTATTGCACAGAAAGATTTTCCGATTTTCCTCGAACTTTGCGAATCCTAATATTTTCATCAGTTCTAGTTCAGGTGCAAAAATGGACAATATCGGTCCACTCCATTAGGGACCTCCCCCACAAAGGGTCAAAATTTTGAATAATTACAACTCTTATAAAATGTGATGTAAGAGCCCGATATTCTTCAAATTTCACACATCGCAATAATTTTATTAGCGCAAGGTTTGGTGCGCGAATGAAATGTATCGGTCCACTCCTTCTGGTATCTCCCCCACAAAGTGTCGAAATTTTGAATACCCATGAAGCTCATGGTTATATATCTGCGAACCCCTTCTGGTACCTCACCCACAAAGGGTCACAATTTTCAATAATTTTATCTGTCATAACTTTCGAAACAATTTAACAATTCTTTACTACTTGCTATGCTCAAATATTTTTCTCAATAAGAAGCCTGATATGAATATGAAATTTATCGGAATTTATGATTTCGCATAAAATTGGACATTAATATCCTTTCTTGTAATTTAGCCCAATATTTCGCTCAATTTTTTTATTTGTATCAGATGAAGTATAAAAATGGAATATTCCGGTAGACTCTATATGGTACATCACGCACATTTTGACATATTTTTGGGTCTGATACAAAATGGACAATATTGTCCCATTCCTTAGGAACCGGCTCCATAGAGGGTCAAACGTTAGAATAACTGTAACACTAGTCAAATATATTTCGATTATTTAATCGAACATAGGCTGAGGGTATATATCTGTCGGCAATACCGACTGATACTTTTTAACTTGTGATTTATTATTATTTATCAATTGAAAACGAAACAGCGACTTTGTTTTCATTGACATTACCCAACTATGTCGTAAAATATAAAAAATATAGGACCTAAATAGCAGAAAAATTAAAAAATTATTTTCGAAGCCGAGTGACCTCACTATCCCTGAGTGTCTTTACTGTCCCTAGATCAACCATAGTGACATCTGTCGGAAGGGGTAAATTTTAAAACTTTTTAGTCTATACCTTAATGTGTCTATATTTTTTGGAAATATTGTGTTTTTATACCCTTCACCAGAAGGTGATCAGGGTATTATGTAACAGGCAAAAGGAAACGAGATAGACCCATAGTTCCTTTTGATGATTTGCATAGAATTACATTCTGAGTCGATTTACGCATGTCCGTCCGTCCGTCCGCCCGTCCGCCTGTCCATATATTTTTGTGAACAAAGCACAGTTCGCATTTATTACCCGATCCAGATGAAATTTTGCACAAATCATTTATATGGCCCAAAGACGAACCCTATTGAAATTTCGTCTGATGTGCTTTATACTTTGCACCAAACGTGTAATATCAGCCCGAATAGTATGAAATCTTGCACATACAGCCAACTTAGGCCTCAAAATATGTATGCCAAATTTGATCGCAATCGGAACAGATATAGCTGTAGCTCCAATATATATTGTTCATCCGAATTGTTATTTTAGTCCTCCGCAGCCGTAATATACACTCCGTAACAACAATATTTGGGGAAATATATCAAATACAGCTCAGAAATACATTTGCTAAGTTTTATCGAGATCGGTCCAGATTTGGATATAGCTGCCATATATAATTTCGACCGATTTACCTTTTATTGTGCACCAAACGTCTAATATTTGTCCAAATGAAGTCCAGCTTGGAAAGGAGGGTATATTAACTTTGTCATTCCGTTTGTAATATCCTTAAATATTCGTCGTAGACTCCATAAGGTATATATATTCATAATCAGCATAAAATTCAAAGTCGATTCACGTCCGTCTGTCTGTCTGTCCGTCTGTCTGTTGAAATCACGATACCGCCCACATTATTTGACGTAGAGCGCCAACATTTAGCAGAGCAATTTGTATTGTGTCTAGGATGGTTGGTATTGAAAATGAGATATATCGGTCCACGTTCTGGTACGGTCACCATATAACGGTACTCCCGATATTCGGTATTTGGATGATTTATGCCACATTTTTTCACGGATTTGTCTGAAAATTGGTATTTGTAGGTCATAACGGGTCCCTGTGTGTGTAACATGTATAGGTCCACGTTTTGACTTAGCCCCCATATAAAGGTACCTCCCGATATTCGGTATTTTAATTTTTTGCCACATTTTTTTACGGATTTGTCTAAAAATTGGTATTTGTTGGTCATAATGGGTCCCAGTTCGTGTGGCGAGTCATTGTAATTATAGGTCCCCGTTTTGGTATAGCCCCCATATAACGGTACCTCCCGATATTCGGTAATTTGATGATTTTTGCCACATTTTTTCACGGATTTTCTGAAAATTGGTATGAGTAGGTCATAATGGGTTCTAGCTCCTTTGGCGAAACATTGCATGTGTAGGTCCACGATTTGGTATAGCCCCCATATAACGGTACCTGTCGATATTCGGCATTTTAGTGGTTTTTGCCATATTTCTTCTAATGTTTACTTTACCCTAAGGTGGAAGGTATTAAAAGTTTGGCCCGGCCGAACTTAATGTTTTTGTACTTGTTTATTTTAGTCTTCCGCAGCCGTAATATGCACTCTGTAATAACAATATTTGGGGAAATATATCAAATTGAGCTCAGAAATGCCTTTGCTAAATTTTATCGAGATCGGTTCAGATTTGGATATAGCTCCCATATATATGTATATATATATATATATATATATATATATATATATATATATATATATATATATATATATATATATATATATATATATATATATATATATATATATATATATATGTATGTTATGTGTAGCTCTACTAAATTAGCAAAGTGGTGTAGGGTATCATAAAGTCGACCCGGTCGACTTTAAGACTTTCTTTACTGTTTTTTTTTTTTTGCATTCTTATATTATTTAAAATCAATTGTGGAAAGTTATT
>NW_026712171.1:1344597-1392097 GCF_030504385.1 Musca domestica | reverse complement strand
ATTTGTTATTTTTGTCCTCCGCAGCCGTAATATGCACTCTGTAACAACAATATTTGGGGAAATATATCAAATGCAGCTCAAAAATACCATTGCTAAATTTTATCGAAATCGGTTCAGATTTGGATATAGCTCCCATATATAACATCGTCCGATTTACCATTTATTGTGCACCAAACGTCTAATATTTGTCCAAATGGGATGGAGTTATTAGTCTAGAAGGTAGTATGCCAAATTTGGTGAAGATCGGTTCAGATATAGTTATAGCTCCCATATATATTGTTCATCCGATTTATTGTATTTGTTACCCACAGCCGTAATATGAACTCCGTAACAACCATATTCAGGGAAATATATCAAATACAGCTCAGAAATATCTTTGCCAAATTTTATCGAGATCGCTTCAGATTTGAATATAGTTCCCATATATATTTTTATCCGATTTCAAATTAATTTCGCACAAAATGGGCAATACAAGTCCGAATTTAAAAGATACAAATGCTTCGGCATATTTAGTCCTTTGAATTTTAAATTATAATTATAATCATAGCGTGTATGATTGAATAATAAAACTTATAATTATTAAGTGGAGCTCAACTAAATTAGCAAAGTGGTGTAGGGTATCATAAAATCGGCCCCGCCCGACTTTAGGACTTTCTTTACTGATTTTTATTATCCCCTTCCCCATAGTATGGGGGGTATACTAAGTTTGTCATTCTGTTTAAAACTCTCGTAAATATACATTTTAGACCCGTAAATATACATTTTTTATGATCAGCATTAAATTCCATGTAGATTTAGCGATGTCCCTCCGTCTAGCTTCTGAACGAAATTAAGTTGGTTGATAAAATTTTACTCAAATGTGTGTTTGGTAAGCAGGACTTGTGGTATTAAAAATGGGGTATATAGGTCCACATTTAGGTATAGCCACCATATTGTTTCAGATTTCGTATTTGAAGTTTTTAACGAGTACTACAAAACTTATATCGAGTTCGCAGATTCGTAATAGTGGCCCACCCCTTCCTCTTCTGTTATATGTGAGATTCTGAGATGACTTATTCTGTATGATTTCTGGAAAAAATGTAAATAGAGTTGTTGGTATTGTCTCAGAAGTGCATAATTCCAAAATGGATTGGATGATCTAGAAAAAAATTAGTTTTATGGAACTTAAAAAATATAGGTTTATATAAATATCTTCTATTGACTAAATATCTCCTCATTGACTAACAGATTGAAAAATTTGGCAAAGACCATCGAAATAATTAAAATCGGGTGTGACCCACCCCTTCCTCTTCTGTTATATGTGAGATTCTGAGATGACTTATTCTGTATGATTTCTGAAAAATATGTAAATAGAGTTGTTGGTATTGTCTCAGAAGTGCATAATTCCAAAATGGATTGGATGATCTAGAAAAAAATTAGTTTTATGGAACTTAAAAAATATAGGTTTATATAAATATCTTCTATTGACTTAATATCTCTTCATTGACTAACAGATTGAAAAATTTGGCAAAGACCATCGAAATAATTAAAATCGGGTGTTTTTTTATAAAGGCCATATATAAACCAAAACGTGGAACTCTATCGATATTTTGTACAAGTAGAGGCTCCAAGTAATGCGAACTCAAAATACTAAAATTTGGTGAAATTAAATGGAAATCATGGCTAAAACGTAAAAAAACAAGCAAAATAGTATCAGTCGGTTTTGCCGAGAGATGTATACCCCCAGCCTTGAGTTATGATTATTCGAATTGTGGACCCTTTATGGGGGAGGTACAAATCTCTACCATCATTATAACAGATCTTGTGTTGATGGAAATATTAAGATGTACCAAGTCGGAATCGAATCGAATGTTAATTTCGTGTCTTATGAGCTTCATGGATATTCAAATTTTTGACCTTTTTGGGGAGGTACCAGAAAGACTAGACCGATATATCTCACCTTTACAGCAGATGTTGTCTTAGAAGTATTGACAGGATGTGTGAAATATGAAGATAAACTGATTTTAAAATCATTTTGGTTATTTAAAACTTTGACCCCTTGTGGGGGAGGTACCATTAGAAATGGTCCGATCTCTACCATCTTAATAACAGATCTTGTGTTGATAGAAATACTGAGATGTGCCAAGTCTGAATGTAATCGGCTGTTAATTTCTCGTTTTCTTAGCTTCATGGATATTCGTAACTTTGACCCTTTGTGGGGAGGTACCAGAAGGAATGGTACCTCCCCAGCATATCTTGTGTTAGAAGAAATAAAGAGATGGATGAAATATGAAAAGAACCGAATGTTTATTTCGGATTTTATAATCGTTTTGGTTCTTCAAAAGTTTAACCCTTTGTGGGGGAGATACCAGAAGAAATGGAGTGGACCGATATTGTCAATTTTCGCACCTAACCTAGAACTGATGCAAATACTAGGATTTGCAAAGTTGGAGTAAAATCAGATTGTCCTTTCTCTTTCTGTGGAGTAAAATATTTTTTGGTACCACACCCAACTTTTGTGGGAGAGGTACAAGAATGAGTGGACGAATATTGTCCCTCTCCGAACTAGATCTAAGATTGACAACAATATTACGATGTACCAAGTTTGAATCTAATCGGATACTCCTGTTCGAGTGTTTATTTCGGATTTTATAATCGTTTTGGTTCTTCAAAAGTTTAACCCTGTGTGGGGGAGATACCAGAAGAAATGGAGTGGACCGATATTGTCAATTTTCGCACCTGACCTAGAACTGATGCAAATACTAGGATTTGCAAAGTTGGAGTAAAATCAGATTGTCCTTTCTCTTTCTGTGGATAAAATATTTTTTGGTACCACCCCCAACTTTTGTGGGAGAGGTACAAGAATGAGTGGACGAATATTGTCCCTCTCCGAACTAGATCTAAGATTGACAACAATATTACGATGTACAAAGTTTGAATCAAATCGGATACTCCCTTCGAGAGTTATCCTGCGTACCAGCCAACCAGGCAGGGAGACGTACGGACATATCCGTCCGTCGCTAGGACGACTCCAAATGTGATGAAATGGATTTGATCCAAAGAGACCTAGGGTCTAGAACCGTAATTTCGATAAGGCACGTTTTGGCCGTATCAAATGATATATAACCTCTCTAGCCATATGGCTGAGGATATAAAATGACTGTATTGGAACATCGCTTTACCATATTCCTTGCTGAACGTAGGATTTAGGATTCGACAACAGTTTGGCCGGTAAATTCTGAGCACAGAACTGCAACTGTTTTTCTCCGTGTGGAAGAACAACAATGGTGTGTAATGTAAGCTCCTTCTCTCTCTCTCTCTCTCTCTCTCTCTCTGAAACTGAATATTCTATATCGAAAAGCTTTAAGTTTGAAAGCTAGCTACCAATTAGAAGACATAGACTGATTGGTATTTAAACATTCAATCTCTTTCCACCCTCTCCTCCATAGAATTTATGGTCATGTCTAAAAACTCAATGAATATGATATGGATCTGAAAGGTACTCTTTCAAATTAAAGTACATTAATTCTTTTCACTTCTACCTCTGACATTCTTCTCTCTTCCATTCATAACCAATCTGCTCTTATCCCCACAAAAATAGACCTTTTCTTCAAGGCTTTTTCACCTCAAATTCAAAATTTGAAATATGCATAATAATGGTGCGTAAAATAGTTACGTTGCAGTATTCATGTTTCGTTTTCTTTTTTTCTTCAACACAAAAGAAAGATTTGAATGAAACCCATTGAATTTTGGGGCAAATAATGATTCGAATGAAAGAAAAAATTCTATGCAAACGTTGTGCTTACATCGCTCATTCGTTGGAAGGCAAAAGCTTAACGAAGTGTTAAAAAACGTTGTCTCGAGAAATAAAAGTAACGAAAGAGAATATGAATTTTTGCTACGCCACCAGATTGTTTGGGTTGCAAATTAGATGTCTGATGGGAGAGAGCTGTGCCATCAAATGTAGAAAAACATTCGACACCAAAACACGTATTCATACGAATTCACTTAACCAAGGCTGTTGATGTAGTATATTGGGGTGGAACGTTGGCTAACCATCTGCAGTTCATTCAGAGTTTGGCTGTCGGTTAGTTTCATTTTAAAGTGTATGGGAAAAATTCCAGAAACATGGCACCTCATTGCTCAGATTTGCAATTTTGGCGCCCAATTAGTATTTATATATTTTGCGATTTCAGCACGAAATACAAGTGAAAACAAGGCCGATTTAATTTTCTTCGAAAATCTATCTCTCCCATTATCTTTGCGAAATCCTTGCCCTGCAGTCAAAATAATCTGTGCCCAGCACCCACAAATATTCTGTGGCTAACATGTGAGTATAACAAACAAAACCGTTTTTTTTTTTTCTGTTGCTACGAATCATACAAAGCTAGTAATTTCATTCATATGTGGAACACGTGCTACAATTCAATCTAAATATTTATAAATGTACGTTCGTACATGGCATACCAAGGAAGAAGTGTAGCACATATTGTTGTAAATAGAGGGAGAACTAAATGGAGGTGAAGAAAATATTAATTTTTCCCTGAATTTTATGTTTTCAATTCATGTATTAAGAATTATTATGTGTGGATGTGTTAAAATTACAATTGAATACAGAATAGATTTAAAACCGAGTACAGACGATGAGGGTAACTGAAAGAAAATTAAGATTTTTCCATGAAAACTTATTGACCATTTCGATTTTAATGCCCTTCGCCATGTAATGGAAGGGAGTATGGAGTTTGTCATGTGAAGCCTTGACATATGGAAGTGGTTTTGGAAGTGTGCACTACAAGTGCACGAAAAGTAAAGAAGGGATAGAGTTTAAATTCTAAAATTTGATATTTAGATTCTGTGTTTGACATTTGACGGTTGTTTCGAAATGCGTCCTATAATTGTACTAAAGGTACTTAATTTGATATTGGGTGAAGAAATAAGACAGAAATCCTCAATTTTGATATTGAGGTCTCTGTTGGCACCTGAAAATGAGATCTGAGAGATAGATCTAATAAGGGATCGGGCCGCAATACAAAAATTTCATATTGAGGTTTCTGTTGGTATCTGGTATTTAGATGGGGAAGTATTTTTGGAAATATGTACTAGGTGTGCGAACTTCACTGTACAGGGTGACATATAAAAACTGCAACAAAGTCCAACGCCATAATTTTTAATTTTTTATTTTTTTAAATTGTATTGAATTGATTAAATAAAGCAAAAATGTCGGAATTAGCATCAAAGTTTATATTTGTTCGAATTGGTCACCTTTGACACGAATTATGGCCTTCAAACGGCCAATGACACTGTCACACGCTGCCCGAATGTTGCCCGGGCCAACCTTGCTTTCCAAAATACTTCAGGCACAATAGTCCAACGGATTGGTATCCGGAGATCTGGGTGACCATTGTGCGCTGAAAATGAAGCGAGGAACCGCCTTTTGTAACCATTATTGGGTGGCGCGAGTTGAGGGCGATGGTGCTGAGTCCTGTTGAAATGTCCAAGGTCTGCGACCAAAATGTCATCGGCTGTTATGGCGGCCCACACTATTACCATGGCCGGCGCTTGAGTTGATGAGCTGATGGCCAACCGAAGATGCACATTTTCAGCTGACCTCTTTGGAAAGTGAACACGATCATTTTGTTTGTTTACAAACTGCTGGACAACAAATGTTTTCTAAATCGGAGAAAACCAAATTCAGCAGCTCACAACTTTTGAGACTATTTTCTTTCTGTTGCGGTGTAAGTTCTTGCATTTTTTGGAATTTCAATGGCTTTACCCCGAGCTCCTTTTTTCAATATTTGCCGAATGGAATATTGTGATATGTTCAGCTCACGGCCATTTTTCGGCCACTGCGACGCGGTTTTCGATCAAGTCGTTTCTTTACTTTTCGAACCATTTCTGCTGATGTTGCTGTTTTCTTCCGCCCACTTCCTTGACGTCGGACTACGCTACCACTAGAAAGGTAACGAGCGATAGTACGAGACGCAAACGAATTATTCGCATTTAAATGCTGGAGTGCTCTAACGATAGCCACTTGTGGTTTTCCAGCCAAATATAAGGAAATCACGCTTGAATTCCATCACGAATAACTTTTTTTCTGGAAAATTCCCACCAGACTGCTTTTGTACGCTTATAAACAATATAATGAGCTGTTACTGAAAGATTCGTAACAGCTGTCGGACGAGTGGCTTAGAAATGACAGCAGTCTGAAATTGGTTTCAGGTTTTTCATCTCGCCCTGTACTATGGTACTAAATTTAAAACACTTCGGCTCAGAATGAACGAATGAAGCTGGGATTTAGAGATTTTGTATTTGGGTCCTTCTTGGTGATAGGTTTGTGGTAAAGAGGTGGTTTTGGAAACGCGTACTACATGTGCACGAAAAGTACTAAATTGTACCATAATAGGTAAAATTTGGTATTGGGTGAAAAGATAGTACATGAAATCTGAAATTTGATATTAGGGTCGGTATTCATGTGTAGCCTGAATACATAAAAGTGAACTCGAAAATGAGTACTTTAATTGTACGAAATGTACTGAATTGTATTATATTTGGTACATTTTGATGTTGGGTGAACAGAAAGCGCGTGAAATCGAATATTTGATATAAAGGTCGATGATCGTGCGTATAGAGGTGGTTTCAGAAAAATGTAACATAACTGTACGAAAGGTTCCATATTTGGTACGATATGGTATTGGGTGAACAGATAGTGATGGGATGATGGGGTAGAGATAAAATTCTGAAATTTGGTGTTTCGAATACTGCTGGCATCTATGTTTAAGGTTTGGTGGGGGTTTGGAAATGCAACCTATACTTGTACGAATTGTACTAAATGGTACAAAAACTAGTAAAGATATAGGGCTAAAATACTCAGATTTGATACTGAGGTCTCGGTTGGCATCTTTGGTATTGGGTGAAGGGATGGAGATAAAATCCTGAAATTTAATGTTTAGACTACTGATGATATCTGAGATTGAGATATGAAAGTGGTTTAGAAATGCATCCTATATTTGTACGAAAAGTACTAAATAGTACTATATTTGGTACAATTTGCAATTGGGTCAATAGATAGTGCTTCAAATATGAAATTTTTCATATTATGGTCGCTGTTCAAGTGTAGTTTGGTGGTTTTTGGAAATATGTACGTTAATTGTACGAATAGTAACAAAATCGTACTAAATGTTATCTTAGTTGAAGGGATAGAGATAGAACTCCGTAATTTGATATTTAGTTTACTGAAATGCGTCCTATATTTGTACGAAAAGTACTAAATGGTACTAAATTTGCTATTGGGTGAAGGAATAGGGATAACATTTTTAAATTTGATACTTAGATAACGGTTGGTATCTGCGGTTGAGATTCGGAAGCTGGATTTGGAAATGTGTACTATTATAATTGTACGAAAAGTACAATATTGTGCCACATGAGTTATGACACACTACAAACTCTATATACCAAATTTTAAACTATTCCGTTAGAAAGTGTGACGAAAATCGTCAAAATATTAAATATGGGGAGGCATGGAGGTTATACGAAAACGCTGACTTATATGGTTCAACTTCGAACTTGACCTGACAAAAGAGAACTCTTTGCAAAATGTTAGCTTCCTATTACATGCCGTATGGACAGACAGAGGGCATGGGCATGGATAATTCGACGTAGAATTTTGCTTAAATTGGTACTTCGATGAGTTACAAATGGAGTGGCAAACTAAATGTGCCCTCTTTACTATGCATGTCGATGGTATAAAAAGTGTGACTCTTTGTAGGGGAGGTACCAGAAGGGATGGGCCGATATATATCGTCATCACACAGAAGATATTTTGTAAGTAGAAATGTTGCAATGTGTGAAATTTAAAAAAAATCAAATGCTTATCTCGCATTTTATGCACGTTTTGGTTATTCAAAATTTTGACCCCTTTGTGGGCGAGGTACTTGATTTGCACAAAATCGAATGATTCTTTCTCCTTCTACAAGGTAAATTATTTTCTTTCAATATTATATCCTTTTGTGGGTGAGGTACCAGAAGGAGTGGACCGATGTTGTTCACATCCGAACTCGATCGAAGTTTGATGAAATATTACGATGGACCAACTCGTATACTCGCTTCAAAAATTATCCTACACACCAGCCATCCAGACAGACGGGCAGACACCCCTAGATCGACTCCAAATGTCCTGAAACGGGTTTGACCCATAGAGACCTATGGTCTGAAACGGTTTTATCATTAAGATCCGTTTTGGTCGTATCGAATGATATTTTTCCTCTGGCTGAGGGCATAAAAATGGTACGGAGGGCATAAAAAAGTACGGAATAGCAAAATTTTTGTCAAAATTTATCTGACCAAGGATAACTACTTATTTCGAGTGAAATTTCTTTGTTAAAATAACGGATAAGTAATGGGATTTCTAGCAGAGATTTAGCAATTCTTTCGAAGAAGTGAAATATTTCGAGAATCCTTGAGAAAATTCTACTTTGCTGCCTTGTTGGCATAATTCAATTAGAAAAGTGTGACCAAAACCTTTAGCATACCTTAACTCAATCGAAGCAATACCAAGAACCAGAGACCAGCAACCATTTTTGCCATCAAATGCCAAACCCAATCGCCCATAATTGGATAATAATGTTAAATGGCTGCGGGAGTGATGCTGTAATTGTTGGCGCTGGATGGCACTACCTCGACATCGATGTTCGAAGCACTCCACGTGATGGCGCAGAGTTATTTGCGCTCAATTAAACACAAATTTGCCAACAATTATATTGCATCACGATACACTTACTCAGCCACTCTCCCACTTGCTCCATCGGCACCACCACCACCAGCACATTGTTGCAAGACTTGATGCGGCAGGTAACGTTACATATGCAACACCCAATTCCAAGCAAAGCAGTGCAAACCGAACAAATCGATAACAAAACTGATGCCAATACACAATGTCGGACATGAAGTGTGGTATGGATATTTCTGATGTCAGATACACACACTCATCCAAACAGACCTGTGTCTGTGTGTGTGTGCGATCCATACATTCATTGGAAAACTATTGGGTCCACATCGTTGCTTGCAAGGCATGCAACACATATTGCCATCCAAAAGGTTGTGATTGCGCAACAAAAATAAAGGGAAATGACAACCGGCCCTACAACCACAGCAAAAAACAACAACTAATCATGTGGTGCAATTTCAGAGGAATTTCTGTGGAGAATTTTTTAAATTATTTTTGCAAACTCACAAAGCGTTCACTTAATTAAGTGTGCAGGTCAATCAGAGTGAGCTGAACAGCAGTGCCGATGTGTGCGTCTGTGTGCGGTGCAACAAACCTCATCGAAAGGTGGCAAAAAGTGTGTAATTGAAATTTCTGAAATTTATTTCAATTTTAATTAACGAATTATTATTTATCTGAAAGCTATGCAAATTAAAATATTTACATAGAAACAGTTATGAGTAGATAACTCACGTGTTTCGGGCATATTTCAGAAATGACATTGGACCAATAACGGGACGACTAAATGATACCCTACCCTAAATGATACCCTACACCAGCATGCATACAGGGTGAGATGAAAATCCTGCAACCAACTTCAGACTGCTGTTATTTCTAAGCCACTCGTCCGACAGCTGTTAAAATTATTCCAGTGACAGCTCATACCAATTTGGTGAGAATTTTCTACAAAAAAAAATATTCGTGATGGAACTCAAGCGTGATAGTGTGATTTCTTTATATTTGGCTGGAAAACCACAACTGTGTCTCGTATCATCGCTCGTTATTGTGATACTACTAGCGTAGCCCGGCATCAAAGAAGTGGACGGAAGAAAACGGCAACATCAGCAGAAATGGTTCGAAAAATAAAAAAGCGAATTTATCGCAGTGGCCGAAAAATGGCTCGTGAGCTGAACATATCCCAATATTCCGGGAAATATTGAAAAATGAGCTCGGGGTAAAGTCATTGATATTCCAAAAAGTGCAAGAACTTTGAACGCAAAAGAAACCAGTAAAGAAAGTCTTAAATTCAGGCGGGGCCGACTTTATGGTACCCTACACCACTTTGCTATTTTAAAAGTTTTTATGGGAGAATTCAATCATAAACGCTATGATTATAATTATAATTTAAGCTTCAAAGGACTAAATATGCCGAAGCATTTGTGTCTTTTAAATTCGGACTTGTATTGCCCATTTGGTGCACAATTATTTTGAAATCGGACAAAAATATATATGGGAGCTATATCCAAATCTGAACCAATCTTCACAAAATTTGGCAAAGATATTTCTGAGCTGTATTTCATATATTTCTCCAAATATCGTTGTTACGGAGTGCATATTACGGCTGTGGGTAACAAATATAACAAATCGGATGAACAGTATATATGGGAGCTATAGCTATATCTGAACCGATCTTCACCAAATTTGACATACTAGCTTCTAGACTCAATTCGGTCGTAAGTGCAAAATTTCATCCCATTTGGGCAAATATTAGACGTTTGGTGGACAATAATAGGTAAATCGAACGAAGTTATATATGGCAGCTATATCCAAATCTGAACCGATTTCGAAAAAATTTAGCAAATTTAGCAAATGTATGAGCTGTATTTCATATATTTCCCAAATATATTTTTGTTACAGAGTGCATATTACGGCTGCGGAAGACAAAAATGACAAATCGGATGAACAGTATATATGGGAGATATATCCAAATCTGAACCGATTTCGATCAAATTCGGCATACTTATTTTGAGGTCCAATCTGATCGTACCTGCAAAATTCCATACTATTCGGACTGAAATTACACGTTTGGTGCACAATAAAAGGCAAATCGGACGAAGATATATATGAGAGCTACATCTAAATTTTGACCCATTATCTCCAATTTCAATAGGGTTCGTCCTTGTGCCAAACAAATGACTTCTGCAAAATTTCATCTGGATAGGGCAATAATTGCGAACTGTACTTCGTTTACAAAAATACATGGACAGACGGACAGACGGACGGACGGACATGCATAAATCGACTCAGAATGTGATTCTCTGCAGATCATCAAAAGGAACTATGGGTCTTTCTCGTTTCCTTTTGCCTGTTACAAACAAATGCACAGAGACATAATACCCTGACCACCTTGTGGTGTAGGGTATAAAAATAGACTCAAAAGTGCTAAAGAGTTGCTTTGCTTGACCGAAAGTGGTGAAATGCCGAATTTGGTTTTCTCCGATGAGAAAACATCGGTTGTCCAGCAGTTTGTATACAAACAGAATGATCGTGCTTACTTGCCAATGAGGTCAGCTGAAGATGTGCACCTTCGGTTGGCCACCAGAACTCAAGCGCTAGTCATGGTGATGGTGTGGGTCGCCATAACAGCCGATGGTCGCTCTCCGCCCGTATTTATCGACCGTGGCATCAGAATAAACGCCGAATATTATCGCTGAAATATGTTGGAAGGTGTATTAAAGTCTTGGGCACGCAAGCTTTTTGGACATCCCAACAGGACTCAGAACCATCGCTCTCATCACGCACCACGCCCAAGAATGGTTACAAAATGAGGTTCCTCGCTTCATTTCCAGCTCACAATGGCCACCAAAATCTCCGGATACCAATCCGTTGGACTTGGAATTGTGTCTGGAGTATTTTGGAAATCATTGTTGGCATTAAAAAATACGAATTATGGCCTTCAACAGGCCAATGAAACTGTCACACGCTGTTGCTATGCGGTTTTTTGGCCCATTCCCGGCGAAGCGCTTGCTTGAAGTGATCGACACTTTGTTATTTCCTAATACCAACCTTGCTTTCCAAAATATTCCAGACACAATAGTCCAACGGATTGGTATCCGGAGATTTTGGTGGCCATTGTGCGAGGAACCTCGTTTTGTAACCATTCTTGGGCGTGGCGCGTGATGAGAGCGATGGTTCTGAGTCCTGCTGGAATGTCCAAGATCTGCGGCCAAAGTGTTTGTGTTCCTAAGACTTTAATACACCCTCCAGAATATTTTCGCCTAAATAAATGCCAACATTTATTCTGATAACACGGTCGATTAATACGAGCGGAGAGCAACCATCAGCTGTTATGGCGGCCCTCACCATTACCATGGCCGGCGCCTGAGTTCTGGTGGCCAACCGAAGGTGTACATTTGCAGCTGACCTCTTTGGCAAGTAAACACCATAATTTTGTTAGTTTACAAACTGCTGGACAACCGATGTTTTCTCATCGGAGAAAACCAAATTCGACAGTTCACCACTTTCGGTCGAGCGAAGCAACTCTTTATTTTTTTGAGTTCTTGCACTTTTTGTAATTTCAATGGCTTTATCCTGAGCTCAATTTTCATTATTTATCCATTATTATTTATCCATATCCTGCGATATTCGGTATTTTGATGATTTCCATTTTTCAATGGAATTGTCTGAAGGAGTTCCTTGAGAGTACTTTACACCCTTGAAGAGTATTGTCCATATAGGTCCATGATATTGTATATCCCCCATATCTCCCTGTATTCGGTATTTTGGTGATTTTAGCTACATTTTTCAATGGGATTGCCGACAGATCTTGTGTTGAGGGGAAATATTGAGATGTACCAAGTCTGAGTGGAATCAAATATTAATTTCGCGTTTTGTGAGCTTCATGAATATTCAAAATTTTGACCCTTTCTGCCCATATATGAACGCGATCTAACTTTGACAATAACATGACGATGTACCAAGTTTGAACCAAATCGGATACTCCCTTCGAGAGTCATCTTGCGCACCAGCCAACCAGTTAGACATTCGAACAGACCCCCCCAGATCGACTCCAAATGTGCCGTAACGGATAAAACAGTTACTTCGAGAGGTCATATTTTGGTCGTATCAAATGATATGTATAACGCCGACTGAAACTTTCTAACTGATTTAATTTATTTAATTTTAAATAGCCCTAGGTTCTTCGCGATTAACCTTTTTCTAAGGCCATAATTGCTGGGGATTAAATCCAAAAATGAAACCGCTGCCAGACGGTGACATTGCCGATGACATTTTTAAAACATGATATTCTTTGAATGTTTTTATGCGTGTTCGTCTTCCCATCCTTCTTGATGAAAGATAGCTGCAAAATAGCTGGGTTGGTTGGGTATTTTGGTTTGGGCTTCAATGATGCTCCTTTTGTCTCCTCTTGCCATATGATGGTGATGCTGCTGGACTTCTCATAAATCTTTCGTGTGTTATCTCTGGCTGAGATGACAGACACTCAACGTTGGGTGACTGGGTTGCAGAATGACTAGCTGGTAGCACAAAGTGTCATTCTTCTATATATATATATATATATATATATATATATATATATGTGTGTGTGTGTGTGTGCCTAGAATCTGCGTGTATGAAAAATGCATTTTTCATATGAAAATTACATTTTTCTCTTTGCTCCTCTCAGCAGTGGTAGCGGAACCTTCTCCGGGCCTTTACTTTACGCTGGCGTTTACATATTCACTCCTTCAGCGACATTTTTATTTTCAAAAATTGACTTTAATTTATGGCCATAATTTATGATGTTAAATAAATATTTTGCAGATTTTTTTGTGAATGGAGATATATCAATCCATGTCATTCTACTGTTATCGGAAATATGCAAACTTAAATGTAATCAAGTCAATCTCTTTATGTTTAGCGGATGTAGTTAATAAACTCAACTCGAGTTTGATTTTCCAAAATGAACATCAAATTGTAATATTTCCTCAAAGCAATATTGAGGCAAACGTATTTTTGATGGCCATAAAAATTACATTTACGGGCACTGCTGCAAAATCTGCAATTTTATTGTCACTAGAAATTTTCTCAGTCGTGAAAACAAGGCAAGATCCCGTCAACCACACCAGCACTAAATGACTCAAGTCAATTGGATTTTTTCACTACATTTTTGCCTTTGCTGCTTTCCCTTCTTCTGAGAATCACTTCATTTCGAGGGTCCTTCACAGATGTCAAGCGAGGATCTCCAATAAAAGAAAATATGCAAAACGACCAAGTGCTGAGAATATAAATTCAAGGATGCAAAATGGAGCATGAACTGTTTGTTAAACGCCATACTTGCCTTCTGTGCACAGCCGTTTGCCATATCGTCAAAGTACTTGAAATCAGCGAATAACCGGATAACGCGAAATGCATGAGCCAAGCATCTTTTATCGATTTATTTCAACAACCAAATAAAATAAAACGCTGTCAAAGACATAAAAAGTGAGTGAGTCAAATGTGAAATATTTGAATTGTGAATACACATGTGAATGGGATTCATGGAAATATTTATTCAATATATCACTAAAAGCCAATACAGCGTGAGATAAAAAAAAATAGCAACAAAGTCAAACTCCATAATTTTTACATTTTTATTTAAATTTTATTGAATGAAAGCAAAAAATGTCGGAATTGGTCACCTTTGGCACGAATTATGGCCGCCAATGATACCGTCACACGCTGCCTGAATGTTGCTCTGCGGTATTTTGGCCCATTCCCTGCGAAGCGCTTGCTTGAGGTGATCGACACTTTGGTATTTTTTAGTGCCAACCCTGCTTTCAAAAATACTCCAGACACAATAGTCCAACGGATTGGTATCCGGAGATTTTGGTGGCCATTGTGCGCTGCAAATGAAGCGAGGAACCTCATTTTGTAACCATTCTTCTTGCTGAGTGCGATGGTGCCGAGTCCTGTTGGAATGTCCAAGGCCTGCGGCCAAAATGTTTGCGTGCCCAAGGCTTTAATACACTCTCCAGAATATTTTCGCCTAAATAAATGCCGACATTTATTCTGATGCCACGGTCGATTAATACGAGCGGAGAGCGACCATCGGCTGTTATGGCGGCCCACATCATCATCATGGCCGGCGCTTGAGTTCTGGTGGCCAACCGAAGGTGCACATTTTCAGCTGATCTCTTTGGCAAGTAAACACGATCATTTGTTTGTTTACAAACTGCTGGACAACGAATGTCGGACGAGTGGCTTAAAAATGACAGCAGTATGAATTAGGTTGCAATTTTTTCCATCACACTGTGTATTTCAGTGAGCAAATAGGAACCGAAGCAGAACCGGATGTTTATTTCGGATTTTCTAATCGTTTTTTTTTTTATTCAAAACTTTGACCCTTTTTGGCGGAGGTACCAGTAGGAATGGTTCGATCTCTATTATCTTTATAACATATCTTGTTTTGATAGAAATATTTGGATGTGACAAGTCTTTATGAAATCGGATGTTAATTTCGCGTTCTATGAGCTTCATGGATATTATAGGATTTTGACCCTATTGTGGGGGAGGTTCCAAAGGGTATTCCATCTTAACAACAGACAATGGGTTTATAAAACTATTGGGATATGTGAAATTTGAAGAGAATCGAATGCTTCTTCCATGAATTATAAGTGTTATAATTATTCAAAAATTTGACTCTTTGTGTTTTGGAGGTACATGATGGAGTGGCCCGACGTTGTCTCTAAATCTAAAAATATTTCTAAAATCATCAAAATACCGAATATTGGGAGGTACCATTATATGGTGTCCATATAAAAACGTTAACCTGTCTACTTTTGACGTAACAGGTGTCACATAAATACATATTATTGATAAGTGCCGCCCGCGTACTTACCGTAATAGGTACTACCTATTACGTACAGTTGCAGTTGATGCAGTCATCATTCTATTTTCGCATTTCACTGCTTTACTTATTGGGGTCAACTAATATAATTCTCATTCACCTGGTGTCACCTGAGCCTTCAATACTTTGGTATTTGCTATTTGGGGAGCCTACTGGAGGGAGTATGTTGCCATATTTTGGTTGTCGTTTACGACGAGTGTAGTTTTGAACCGGCGTCCCATAATGGAAGCCATATCAATGCATAACACAGAGACTTCGGTTTCCTGTACCCACGGAGGTTTCCGTTCCCCACAGAGACTTCGGTTTTCTGTACCCCACGGAGGTTCCCGTTACCCGCACAGTTTTCGGATTCATGTACCATACGGAGGCCTAGGTATTCCGTCCACGCTTCGGCTTTCCGTTCCACTCAGAGACCTTGATTTTCTGTACCCCATCGAGGTTTCCGTTCCCCACAGAGACTTCGTTTATTATAGCCCACAGGGGCTGTAATTCCCTGTCTGTACAATTATGGAGTAGTTTGTGATCGTAGCCCGTAGAAACAACATCATCGCATCGTCGCTTCCCGACCATCAACCGGAATCCCGAACATTACCATATCATCATGCCGAATTTTCGAAACGTATCAATTGTTCCCCGATCATCGACCGAATTCACCGAATCACAACATCGTCGTCGTTCCTACCATCGCAGAACCCGATTCTCAACACACCCCGTTATTACCAACCGCTGCCATTAGCAACCAACACCTGTATAATCGTAAACATCCCCCGGTCTGCCAACCCGTCGCATTTCATTTGAAGTACAATTTACTTATATGGATAAACACTCATTTCGGCCCCAAAAGGAAAAAATAAATTGTTTTTATTCAGTAAGGTTTAGTGGGTCCTTATGGCGACCCAGGACACGACTGAGAGAAATTTAGCCTTCTATCTCAATTCGTTCGAAAGATTGGACGATTGCAAAAGGTGGACATCGCTAAATCGACTTAAAATTTTATAAATTCTGAGTATTTCGAGAAGTTACAAACGGAATGACAAAGTTAATACACCTCCAAAGAATGGTGAATGGTATACACAAATAATTTTTCCGCACATGTATTGACCTTTAGTAAAAACAACTAAAAACCAGTAAGGAAAGCTCAAAAGTCGGGCGGGGCCGACTATATGATACCCTACACCACTATGCACATTTAGTAGAGCTTTCGTAAAAATGTTTATACAGGGCATTTCAGAGCTCTAAGAGATATTTGGTACAAAATCAAAATCTTTCTAATTCTATCGAGCATTTTACGAACTATAGCTATCTCTGAACCGGGTTCCTCCAAATTTGACGTATTAGCTTCTAGACTGAATTCGGTCTTATGTACGAAAATTCAGGTGATTTGGGCTGATATTGACCATTTAGTGCACATTTAACCCGAAATCGGATGAAGATATATATGGGAGCTATATCCAAATCTGAACCGATTTCGATAAAATTTAAAACAGCTATTCCTGTGCTCCATCTTATACCTGGTACCAAATATCACGGTTGTGGAGTGAATATTACGAATGTAAGGGACTAAAACACTAAATCTGATGAAACATATATATTGCAACCATATATATGTTGTATCTGAACCGATTTTCACTAAGTTTGATATACTTGCTTCTAGGCTGAATTTGGTCCGATGTACTGAAATTCAGTCCATTTGGACTTATATCGGCCATTTGGTGTACAATTAACCCGAAATCGGATGAAGATATATATGGGAGCTAATTCCAAATCTGAACCGATTTCGATAAAATTACAAACAGCTATTTCTGGGCTGTATCTTATATCTGGTACCAAATATCATTCTTGTGGAGTGCATATTACGAATGTGAGAGGCTTAAACACCAAATCGGATAAAACATATATATGGGAGCTATAGCTGTTTCTGAACCGATTTTCTCCAAATTTGTTGTATTTGCTTTAAGGCTAATCTCGGGCCATTTGGGCTGATATTGACCATTTGGTGGTCAATTAACCCGAAATCGGATGAAGATATATATGGGAGCTATATCCAAATCTGAACCGATTTCGATAAAATTTAAAAAAGCTATTTCTGTGCTCCATATAATACCTGGTACCAAATATCACGGTTGTGGAGTGCATAGTAGGAATGTGAGGGACTTAAAGATCAAATCGGATGAAAGATATATATGGGAGCTATAACTATATCTGAACCGATTTTCTCCAAATTTGATATATTTGCTTCTAGGCCGAACTCGGTTGGGTGTGCCAAAATTCAGGTAATTTGGACTAATAGTTGACATTTGGTGCACATTTAACCCGAAATCGGATGAAGATATATATGATCTAAATTTGATCCGATTCTCACCAATTTCAATAGGGTTCGTCCTTGGGCCAAAAAGTATTGTTTGAAAAATTTCATCTGAATCGGATAATAAATGCGACCTGCATTATGTTCACAAGAATACATGGACAGACGGACAGACGGACTGACATGCATAAATCGACTCACAAAATGATTCTATGAAGGTTCTCAAAAGTAACTATGGGTCTATCTCGTTTCCTTCTCCATGTTACAAACAAATGCACAAAGACATAATACCCTTACCACTATGTGGTGTAGGGTATAAAAACTGTAAGTTCGGCCGGGGCGAAATAGAGTCTATACGGCGACGTAGACCTGCATAGGCAACTTCATAAGCTATTTATAACGTAGCTAATAACGTAGCATTGGGGTTATAAAACGTGGACCTGCACACACAATTTCCTGACATAGGCTGTAGTATCCATTAAGAACTTCAAATACAAAATGCGAAATAATTCCGATAAATAATGTCGCTAAGATCATCAAAATACCGAATATCGGGAGGTACCGTTATATGGGGGCTTTACGAAGATGTGGACCTGCATGGTCTATTTTCTGTAATATCCATTACGAACTTCAAATACCAAATTTATAACAATTCTGGTAAATAATGTCGCTAAAATCATCAAAATGCCGAATATAGGGAGGTACCGTTATATGGGGGCCATACAAAGACGTGGACCTGCACAGACAATTTTCTGACATAGGCTGTAGTACCCATTAAGAACTTCAAATACAAAATGCGAAATAATTCCGATAAATAATGTCGTAATATCCCTTACGAACTTCAAACACCAAATTTAAAACAATTCCGATAATTTATGTCGCTAAGATCATCAAAATACCGAATATCGGGAGGTACCGTTATATGGGGGCTTTATGCAGACGTGGACCTACATGGCCCATTTGCCGTCTTAGGCTGTAGTATCCCTTACGAACTTCAAACACCAAATTTAAAATAATTCCGATACATAATGTCGCCAAAATCATCAAAATACCGAATATCGGGAGGTACCGTTATATGGGGGCTATACGAAGAAGTGAACCTTTTCAATACCAAAAATCCTGCAGACATACGACAAATTTAAGTAAATTTTTATCAACTTACTTCATTTCGTCCGAAAGCTAGAGTGGTTTCCACAGGGAGACAGACGGGCGGACATTGTTAAATCGACATAGAATCTTACGCTGATCAAAAATATATATACTTTGTGGTGTCTAAAATGTATATTTCGACGTATTACAAACGGAATGACAAACTTAATATACCCTACATATTATGGTGGAGGGCATAGCATTGTTTTTTGCCATGTATGTAGCTGTGACGGCCAAAAATTAGTTAGGAAATCCATTATTTGGTAGTTGGAGTTTTTTGCTATGACGTTTAAATTCTTTTCAATTTATTTATGCAATTTTCTAAAATCTCATGTGACATTTTTAGGCAATATCAGCTCAACAGTAAGTACCAAAAATAAGTGAATGACTTTTTCAACTTTCCATAAAACTGCCATTAAATGGAATCTACTCATTTGGTTATGACCATCATATGAATGATGATACCATCCATCCATCCATCCATGATGCTGTTATATACCATAATGGCCAACTGCCGAAGCATGTTTGGCTATTTGACATGAATTTGAATGACATTAAACATAAATTAAGATAATCACATATTTTGTCCCTCCAAGTTTAGGCGAAAATTTTCACCATTCATTTCGGGAAATACACACATTTTTGTGGAGGAAAACAAACACGCCAATTATATCCAGATTTGAAGAATTTTCATTGGTCACACAAACGCTGAGAAGATCAATGTCAGGCACATGTGCCTGGAGCACTAGGCTAAATTCAACATCTTTCTATGTAAGGTAACATAAGCGTTTTTTGGTCGATCGACCAGTTTTCCGTATATTTTATACTCATTATAACTTAATAAGGTGAGTTGTCGAGAGTGTTTCACTAAAATTGCGGTCGGTTGCTGGTACCCCACAGTTAGTTGTCTGTCTCTCCGTTGTGAAATTATGCGTTATGGCCAACCACTGGCTGGCTAATGACAGCTATTGGCTTCATTCATGAGCGAGCAAATTTTTCGTTCATTCGGAGAAAAAGGAGAATATGGTGGAGCAGGGAGAGAGAGAGAGCCATAGTGCCATTTTGATATATGGCAATTGTATTTGGCCAAGACTAGTTTCTTGTTACTATGAAAGGCATGTGCTATGTTGTGATGATGAGGATGAGGATGACGATAATGACGACACATTGTTCGATACGACAATAGCGATGATGACGACGATGCGTCACATTCCATCCAGCTGCATTCATTTCAAATTCAATTGCAATACCAAATACCAGGCAAATCATCGTCCATCCATTGGCATTGTTGGCTTGTAGTTGTATATGTGTATGTGAGTGTGTGTGTGCTTGTATAAAGTATGTTAAGTGTCATTGCTAGAGACACATCAACATAGTCATTCATATGTATAGTTATGTGTCTGTTGTTTGATATTGAAATTGATTTCAGGATTTAATGAATATTTTGTAACAGAAACTTGGTAATTGTGACAAGAAAGTTGTTGGCCGTTTGTTTAAACAAAACAACTCAATTTGGATGTAAGTTTTGTTGTTGTTGATCACAGCAACTTAACGAGATTAGACAAAATTGTTTCGTTATCCGACTCAATAATAATATGGCCACATGGCGAGGTGTGGCAGTAGAAAAAAAATATTTTTTTTCTTTACTAATTGGATATCCATTCAATAACAAGACCACAACTTACCAATCAGTAAAATTACATGTAAAGAAACTATTGCAAATTACCTGAAAAAAATAGGAAAGAAAAAAAAAAGAAAATTAATATTGAAAACAAATAAACAAGTGATTGCAGGTTAAATAAAAACTATTAAAGATAACAAGTTAAAAAGCAGTAAGTTTGGCCGGGCCGAACTTTGAATACCCTCCACCATTTGGAACGAAGTTGGAAATAAAATCCTGAAAAAACTTTGGTCAAATTTTAAAAATACCGAGTATTGCCGTTATATTGGTGCCTATACGACGTGGATTCACACAGGCATTATTTGTCATAAGTCATTACCAAATTCAAATTCGGAACATGAAATAAACGGTGAATAATGTAGCTCAAATCATCAAAGTATAGAATATAGGGAGGTACCGTTATATCGAAGCTGTGCGAAGACCTGAACCTGCGTAGACAATTTTTTGTCATATTCTCTAGCAATTCGGTGAGTATTGTACCTAAATTCGTCAAAATACCGAATATAGGGAAGTACTGGTATATGGGACCTATATGAAGTCCTGGACCTGCATAGACAATTTTCTGTCACAGACTGTAGTTTCCATTACGAACTCTAAATGCGTAACTTGAAAAAAAATTGGTGAATAAAGACGCTAAAATCATCAAAATACCGAATACAGCGAGGTACCGTTATGTGGGGGCTATACGAAGACGTGGACCTGCACACACAATTTTCTGTCTTAGGCTGTAGTATCCATTTCGAACTTCAAATACCAAATTTGAAACAATTCCGGTTAATAATGTCGCTAAAATCATCAAAATACCGAATATCGGGAGGGCGCTATATGAAAACGTGCCTACTGTAAAAATAAACCTGTGTGCAAAATTTTAGCCTTGTATCTCAATTCGTTCGAAAGATAGCGTGATTACAACAGAGAGACGGACAGACAGACAGACGGGCATCGCTAAATCGACTTAGAATTTTACGATTACCGATCAAGAATATATATACTTTGTTGGGTCTGACATTAGTATTTCGAGGAGTTACAAACGGAATGACAAAATTAATATACCCTCCATAGTATGGTGGAGGGTATAAAAAGAAGATTTGAGATGGAAAGTTTACAAGGTAGTTGAAATTATGAAATTATCGCGCAGTAGACCATAGAGAGAAGAATATAAATACAAAGTTTGGAAGACTTCTCCGGAAAAAATGTTTCAAAAACGGTATATATATAGAGGGTGAGATAAAAAAACTGCAACAAAGTCAAACGCCATAACTTTTACATTTTTATACCCCACACCACATAGTGGTAAGGGTATTATGCCTTTGTGCATTTGTTTGTAACATGGAGAAGGAAGCGAGGTAGACCTATAGTTACTTTTGAGGATCTCCATAGAATCACTTTCTGAGTTGATTTATGCATGTCAGTCCGTCCGTCTGTCCATGTATTCTTGTGAACAAAATGCAGATCGCATTTATTATCCGATTGAGATAAAAAATTTCCAAACAATATTTGTGTGGCCCAAGGACGAACCCTATTGAATTTGGAGATAATCGGTAAAAATTTAGATATAGCTCCCATATATATCTTCGTCCGATTTGCCTTTTATTGTGCACCAAACGTGTAATATCAGCCCGAATAGTATGCAATTTTGCACATACAAAAAAATTCGGCCTTAAAATAAGTATGCCAAATTTGATCGAAATCGGTTCAGGTATAGCTATAGCTCCCATATATATTGTTCATCCGATTTGTTGTTTTTGTCCTCCGCAGCCGTAATATGCACTCTGCAACAACAATATTTGGGAAAATATATCAAATGCAGCTCAGAAATACCTTTGCTAAATTTTATCGAGATCTGTTCAGATTTGGATATAGCTCCCATATATAACTTCGTCCAATTTACTTTTTATTGTGCACCAAACGTCTAATATTTGCCCAAATGGGATAGAATTTGGCACATGCGACCGAATTGAGTCTAGAAGCTAGTATGCCAAGTTTGGTGATGATCGGTTCAGATATAACTATAGCTGCCATATATATAGTTCATCGGATTTGTTGTATTTGTTACCCACAGCCGTAATATGCACTCCGTAACAACGATATTCAGGGAAATATATCAAATACAGCTCAGAAATATCTCTGCCAAATTTTATCAAGATCGGTTCAGATTTGGATATAGCTCCCATATATATCAAATGGGCAATACAAGTCCGAATTTAAAAGATACAAATGCTTCGGCATATTTAGTCTTTTGAATTTTAACTTATAATTATAATCATAGCGTGTATGATTGAATTCTCCCATAAAAACTTTTAATTGTTATGTGGAGCTCTACTAAATTAGCAAAGTGGTGTAGGGTAGCATAAAGTTGGCCCCGCCCGACTTTAGGACTTAGAATTAGTTTAGATTTGTTGGAATTGGTCATCTTTGACACGAATTATGGCCTTCAAACGGCCAATGAAATCGTCACACGCTGACCGAATGTTGCTCTGCGGTATTTTGGCCCATTCCCGGCAAAGCGCCTGCTTGAGGTTATCGACACTTTGCTATTTTTTAATGCCAACTTTGCTTTCCAAAATACTCCAGATACAATAGTCCAACGGATTGGTATCCGGAGATTTTGGTGGCCATTACGCGCTGGAAAGGAAGCGAGAATCCTCATTTAGTAACAAATCTTGGATGGCTCGTGCTGAGTGCGATGGTGCTGAGTCCTGTTGGAATGTCCAAGGTCTGCGGCCAAAATGTTTGCGTGCCCAAGGCTTAAATACACCCTCCAGAATATTTTCGCTATGCTGAGGTGATCGACACTTTGGTATTTTTCTGGGCCAACCATGCTTTTCAAAATACTCCGGACACAATAGTCCAACGGATTGGTATCCGGAGATTTTGGTGGCCATTGTGTGCTGGAAATTAAGGAGGGAACCTCATTTTGTAACAATTATTGGGTGGCGCTTGCTGAGTGCAATGGTGCTGAGTCTTGTTGGAATGTCTAAGATCTGCGGCCAAAATGTTTGCGTGTCCAAGGCTTTAATACACCCTCCAGCATATTTTCGCGATAATATTCGGCATTTATTGTGTCGATTAATGCGAGCAGAGAGCGACCACCGGTTGTTATGGCGTTCCACACCATCACCATGGCCGGCGCTTGAGTTCTGGTGGCCAACCGAAGGTGCACATTTCCAGCTGACCTCTTTGGCAAGTAAACACGATAATTTTGTTTGTTTACAAACTACTGGACAACGAATGTTTTCTCATCGGAGAAAACCTAATTCGGCAGTACACCACTTTCGGCCACAGCGAAGCAACTCTTTAGCTCTTTTGAGTCTTTTTTCTTTCTGTTGAGGTGTAAGTTCTTGCACTTTTTGGAATTTCAATGGCTCTGCCCCGAGCTCATTTTTCAATATTTGCCTAATGGAATATTGCGATATGTTCAGCTCACGAGGCATTTTTCGGGAACTGTGACGCGGGTTTCGATCAAGTCGTTTCCTTACTTTTCAAACCATTTCTGCTGATGTTGTTGTTTTCTTCCGTCCACTTCCTTGACGTCGGGCTACGCTACCACGGTAACGAGCGATGGTACGAGACATAAAAGATTTATTCACATTTAAATGGAGTGCTCCAACGATAGCCACAGAAATCACACTATCATGCTTTAATTCCATAACGAATAGCTTTTTTTCTGGAAAATTCTCACCAAAATGCCTTTAAACGCTTGTAGACAATATAATGTGCTGTCACTGGATTTAGACAGCTACCTAACGAGTGGCTTAGAAATGACAGCAGTTTGAAGTTGGTTGGTTTTTCATCTTACACTGTATGCCCTGAAACTTACACAACTTCAATTTCAATGACTAACTTACCATTTTGAGTTCTGAGCTGACAGAATACCAACCTATCAAATTTTGAGAGGATCTGTCCACTATCATGTATTGACCATATATAACGCCCTTCAACGTTTGAGGTATTTTTTGAAGATAAGACCACTATTATATAGGCCCTATATAACGGTACTTCCTAACATTTAACGCTTTTATCTGCAATTTCCCTAAAATTGAGCGATAATTTTTCAGAAAAATCAAAAAATTCCTAAGTCTGAAATTCTTTTTGACTATAAGGTCCACAGATTCGGAAAGTACTCCTCGAGACCTTTCATTTGGGCTCGGCCTTGACACCGCTTCATTTTTAAATATTTTATTCTCGGTTTAAAAGTAGAGTTAAAGGTTTCAAAGTTTACTACTCGCTCTTCCTTTCTCTCCCTCTCTCTCTTTCTCTCTCTTTATTAACCCTTTGCGAACCGGAGAAAAATCACATTGGTTTGTGTCGTTGCTAATTAAATTTAAATTTATCTTGACGGACATTTCGCTTCCCTACTTTTCGAACCATTTCTGCTGATGTTACTGTTTTCTTCCGTTCACTTCCTTGACGTCGGGCTACACTACCAGTATAACGATACCGAGCGATGGTACGAGACACAATAGATTTATTCACATTTAAATGCTGGAGTGCTCTAACGATAGCCACTTGTGGTTTTTCAGCCAAATATAAAGAAATCACACTATCACGCTTTAAATTCATCACGAATAACTTTTTTTCTGGAAAATTCTCACCAAAATACTTTTGTACGCTTGTAAACAACATAATGAGCTGTCACTGGAATAATTTTAACAGCTGTCGGATGAGTGGCTTAGTAATGATTGCAGTTTTTTATCTCACCCTGTATATCGCAATTTTCCCCAAATTATTAAATTATTAACTTTTCCGCAGATATTCTTCATCAATGATTATTCTACATTGGCTTTGTTTCGTCGAAAATTTATATTTTGAGAAAATCTCATTTCTATTGCTCTGTAGCGCGAATATATTATTTTCTTCTCAAACTCAAAATTTAAAAAAAAAAATACACATTTTAATATAGACATCCAAGCCAAAGTAGGCAGATACAAATGGATACATTTGGAGAAATTTTAATAATTTACAAAATCCCCGGCAACGGATTTGACCTTCATCATAATGACGAGGGTAACACTGCCAGATAATGATATTGGAAACTCAATTCCGCAGTAATGTAAAGCTATTTTTATGCGTTCAGAAAAAAAGAATCTCCCAATTTTATGATATGAAACGGCACACTAAAAAAAATCACGACATTGAAACCTCAACCTCAAATCATTGTAAACGTGTAACAAACTATCCATTCACACGCATGGAACCCATTAAAAGTAGACGTACTGTGCCACAAATGTTTCTGTTTTCATTGAGAGCTGCATGGCAGGGAAGGAGATTAAACACATCTCTTCGACAACAAAACACCCAAGAAAACAAAGCATTTGTATTCTTTTCAGTTGGACGGCCATTGTCCAGGCTTAACCACAAAATATCCCTGTCATTTTTAATTCATCCCACACACACACACCCAGGGAGCCCAAGGATGATGTCCATGGTAAAATTGGATTTAACTGTTGTAAATGAAAGACAAAAAAAAATGGCCAAAGAACCACTTGTAAAACACTTTAATTGAAAACCAAGAGAAAAAAACAATATTTAATTAATTTTTATCTCAGCACTTCTGTATGTGTTCGATATGGTCACACATACATACACGCATTAAACACTTGGCCGGAACCGGAAGTTAATTAATGAAATTCCTCTCATTCTTTCAATTACAATCACCATGACTTCTGAATTCTTTTTGTGAATCAACTGCGTTAATGCAATCAATTTGGTTTAATCATTACATTATGGGGCAAGCAACGGCTCGCATTTTCGAATTTTTTTTTTCCAAATGATTGGCATAATTGGATGAGGGAACTGCATTGCTAAGAAAAGGAAGAATGTCACAAATATTTGCAATTTCCAGCAAAAGTAGGTAGTCGCATGTGCCACTCTCAGAATTACTAGAAATTACAACCTGCATCACCTGTAAGCTAAAAAATAAGGAATTATTCCTACAAAATGTATCAGAGAAAACAACTTACTTTTATCATACCAAGTAATGAGTAATGACGGCACAGAGTGAATACGTCCGATTAGAAAACCTAAAATCGGTGCTTCAAATAACCGCACCAGCAACTGAGCAAAATATTAAACAAAAATTAATCTTTTTATACCCTCCACCTTGCTATGGAGAGTATATTAACTTTGTCATTCCGTTTGTAACTCCTCGAAATACTCATGTCAGACCCAACAAAATATATATATATATTCTTGATCAGCGTAAAATTCGAAGTCGATTTAGCCATGTCAGTCGGTCTGTCTGTCCGTCCGTCTGTCTGTCTGCCTGTTGTAATCACGCTATCTTTCGAACGAATTGAGATAGAAGGCTAAAATTTCGCACACATGTTTATTTTTCCAGTAGGCAGGTTAAGGCCATGTAGGTCCACGTCTTCGTATAGCCCCCATACAACGGTACCTCCCGATATTCGGTACTTTGATGATTTTAGCGACATTATTACCCGGAATTGTTTCATATTACGTATTTAGAGTTCGTAATGGAAACTACAGTCTGTGACAGAAAATTGTCTGTGCTGGTCCACATCTTCGTATAGCCCCCATACAACGGTACCTCCCGATATTCGGTATTTTGATGATTTTAGTGACATTATTCATCGGAATTGTTTCAAATTTGGTATTTGAAGTTCGAAATAAATACTACAGCCTATGACAGAAAATTATCTGTGCAGGTCCACGTCTTCGTATAGCCCCCATACAACGGTACCTCCCGATTCTCGGTATTTTGATGATTTTAGCGACATTACTCATCGGAATTGTTTCAAATTTGGTATTTGAAGTCCGAAATGGATACTACAGCCTATGACAGAAAATTATCTGTGCAGGTCCACGTCTTCGTATAGCCCCCATACAACGGTACCTCCCGATACTCGGTATTTTGATGATTTTAGTGACATTACTCATCGGAATTGTTTCAAATTTGGTATTTGAAGTTCGAAATGGATACTACAGCCTAAGACAGAAAATTGTCTGTGCACGTCTTCGTATACCCCCCATACAACGGTACCTCCCGATATTCGGTATTTTGATAATTTTAGCGACATTATTCACCGGAATTGTAACAAATTTGTTTTTGAAGTTCGAAATGGATACTACAGTCTGTGACAGAAAATTGTCTATGCAGGTCCAGGTCTTCGTATAGGCCCCATATATCAGTACCTCCCTATATTCGGTAGGTACAATACCACCGAAATTGTTTGAGATGTCGTAATTGTCTATGCTGGTCCAGGTCTTCGCACAGCTCCGATATAACGGTACCTCCCTATATACGATATTTTGATGATTTTAGTTACATTTTTCACCGTTTATTTAAAGTTTCGAATTTGAATGTGGTAATAGCTTATGACAAACAAGGCCTATGTAGGTTCACGTCGTATAGACCCCAATATAACGGCTATATTCGGTATTTTTAAAATGTTAACAGAATTTTTTAAGGATTTTATTTTTTGAAAATTTCCAAATTCGTTCCAAATGGTGGAGGATATTCAAAGTTCGGCCCGACTGAACTTACTGCTTTTTAAATTGTTCAACTATGGCCTACGGCTTGGTCTGTCTGGCCACCATTAAAACGATTGCACATATTTGAACGAATGTATTTTGAAATTAATTATTCTCTCTTTGCGGCAAGTCTCTTCCCTTGGCATGTTTATCTTACAGTAAGGGATTCGGTTGCTGTTTTGTAAGTAGTTACTGAAACAACAAATATACATGATAAACTCATTATTTGGTAATGAGTTTTTTGCTAAGTTGTTGTAAAAGCAGATTAAGTGCTATTACTGCAATTAGTCAAAATTATAGTTCAATCAGAATGCACTACTAAAAGTATACCCACTTCACATATGAATTATCCCCTAAAACTACCCAATTGTAATATTTCCAGTTGAAAAAAAAAACCCCTTAGAACAAGTTAAAAAGTATCAGTCGGTTCGGCAGATACCCAATGTATCACTCTCATCCGTATGTCCGCATATCTAAATATAGTTTGATTTCCGTTGTGATTATTCAAATTGTTGACCCTCTATGGAGTAGGTTCCGAAGGAATTGGCCAATATTGTCCATTTCATAGGTCCCCATAACTAAATACGATATAAATATTATATGAGATATATGATAATTTTTAGAAAATATTCAAATGTCCGTGAGGTACCAGATATAGTCGACCGAAGTATTCCATTTTCCTTCTTCATGTATAATTATTACAGATATAACTATTAGCATGGATTTCTGGTTGAGATAATTGAGATTTCTGGTTGAGATAATTGAAAATTGTGACCCTTTGTGGGTCAGTTACCAGAAGGCGTTCGCTGATATATATCATCTTGTATTAGCAAAAATGTTTGTATATGTGACATTTGAGGAGAGTGGATGCTTATTTCTTTGATGGTTTTTTTTTTTTTGTTTAAACCTTGAACCCTCAGAGGAAATAGTCCGATATCTACCATCTTTATAACAGCCCTTATATTGATGGAAATATTGAGATGTGCCAAGTCTGAATGGAATCGGATGTTCATTTCACGTTTTAATAACTTCATGGATATTTAAAATGTTGACCCTCCTTGGGGGAGGTTCCAGAAGGAGTGGCCCATCTTCACAGCAGATCTTCTGTTAGCAGAAATAATGGGATGTGTGAAATATGAAGAGAACCGGATACTTATTACGGATTTTATAATCGGGAGAGGGAGCAGTAGAAAATGTCCGATCTCTACCATCTTTATAACAGATCTTGTGTTGATAAAAATATTGAGATGTGCCAATCTGGATGGAATCGGATGTTAATTTCTCGTTTTCTGAGCTTCATGGATATTCGAAATTTTGACCCTTTGTAGGGGCGGTGCCAGAAGAAGTGGATCGATACATACCATATTCTCACCAGAAGAATAAAAATATTAGGATGTGTGAAATTTGGTGATAATCGGACTCTTATATCACATTTTATAAGAGTTATAATTATTCACTTTGACATTTTGTGCAGGAGATACTTGATGGAGTGGACAAGACCTAACATTGATGCAAATATTAGTATTTGCAAATTTGGTGCAAAATCAGATTATCCTTTCTCTTTATGTGCAGTAAATTATTTTTGTGAAAATTTCGACCTTTGGAGGGAGAGGTAACAAAAGGAATGGGCCGATATTGCCCATTTCCGAACTTCATATAAGTTTGGTTATAATATTACGATGTACCAAGTTTGGACCAAACCGGATACTCGCTTCGGTAGTTATGGTGCGCACTTGGCAGCCAGAAAAACGGACAGACATCGCTAGATCGACTCCTAATGTCCTGGAACGGATTTGGTCCAAACGCTTTAGCTTGAAGCACTGCTCTTTGGACAAAATAATTTCAGGACATACAGGGTGAGATGAAAAAACTGCAACCAACTTCATACTGCTATCATTTCTAAGCCACTCGTCCGACAGCTGTTAAAATCCAGTGACAGCACATTATATTGTCTACAAGCGTTCAAAGGCATTTTGGTGAGAATTTTCCAGAAAAAAAGTTATTCTGGATGGAATTCAAGCGTGATGGTGTGATTTCTTTATATTCGACTGGAAAACCACAAGTGGCACCATTAGAGCACTCCTGCATTTAAATGTGAGTAAATCTTTTTTGTCTCGTACCATCGCTCGTAACCGTGATACTAGTAGCGTAGCCCGACGTCAAGGAAGTGGAAGGTAGAAAACAGCAACATCAGCAGAAATTGTTCAAAAAATAAAGAAGCGACTTAATCGAAGCCCGTGTCGCAGTGGCCGAAAAATGGCTCGTGAGCTGAACATATCGCAATATTCCATCCCGCAAATGTAGAAAAATGAGCTCGGGGTAAAGCCATTGAAATTCCAAAAAGTGCAAGAACTTACACCGCCACAGAAAGAAGAATAGTAACTTCGCTTGGCCGAAAGTGGTGAAATAAAATTTGGGTTTCTCCGATGAGATAACATTCGTTGTCCAGCAGTTTGTAAACAAACAATATGATCGAGTTTACTTGCCAAAGAGGTCACCAGGACTCAAGCGCCGGCCATGGTGATGGTGTGGGCCACCATAACAACCGATGGTAGCTCTCCGCTCGTATTAGTCGACCGTGGCATCGGAATAAATGCCGAATATTATCGCGAAAATATTCTGGAGGGTGTATTAAAGCCTTGAGCACGCAAACATTTTAGCCGCAGACCTTGGACATTCCAACAGGACTCAGCACCATCGCACTCAGCACGCGCCACCCAAGAATGTTTACAAAATGAGGTTCCTCGCTTCATTTCCAGCGCACAATGGCCACAAAAATCTCCGGATACCAGTCCGTTGAACTATTGTGTCTGGAGTATTTTGGAAAGCAAGGTTGGCATTAAAAAATACCAAAGTGTCGATCACCTCAAGCAAGCGCTACTCCGGGAATGGGCCAAAATACCGCATAACAACATTCGGGCATTGTTATATTAGTGTCAAACTTGAATCAAGTTCGGAGATGGGGAACATCGGCCCACACCTTTTGGTACCTCTTTCACAAATGTTCAACATTTTTATAGAAAATAATTTACATAACAGTGTTGGGTTGTTTGTTCGGAATACCGTAGTATTTTGTTGTTGCAAAATGGTCAGGCTTGTCATAGAAGTTATTTTTTAAATAACTTCTGGGGAGAATATCCCAGACAAAAAACAAGGGAACTGATGAGGATTGGTGGCTCTTTCCAAAACCTAGGTATTCCCTGCCTTACCCCCTGGTAAACATTACCATCTTTCTCCACTAATTAACAAACATTGTTTTTTATAAAAACAACAATTAAAGGATAAAGCCTGACCATTTTGCAACAAGAAATTAATTTACCTCATAGAAAGAGAAAGTATCATTCGATTTCGTGCAACCTTTAAAATCCTAATATTTTTGTCTGTGCTAGATTAGGTCCGAAAATGGACAATATCAAACCACTCCATCGAGCTTTTAGGGTGACATCAGACGTTAATGTCATAAAGATGAATAATTCTAGTCTTACTATAGAGTAACTAATATAATCATCACTTCCCCCCTTTGCCAATATTTCCTGCCAGCAGCAGGAAATTCGTATCCAGCCGAAGCCTTGTGGTTTCTTAGGTTAGTTGCATTGTATTACCCATACTATTCACCATTATTTCGACTTTAATTATTAATTATTTTGTGGTTTGAGTTGATTCACTTCAAATCCTTCATTCATTATCATTTTTATACCCTACACCACAAGGTGGTCAGGGTATTATGTCATATGTGCATTTGTTTGCAACAGGAAAAAGGCAACGAGATAGACCCATAGTTCCTTTTGATGATCTGCATAGAATCACATTCTAAGTCGATTTATGCATGTTCGTCTGTCCATGTCAAAATGAAAATTTGCACAAATCATGTGTTTGGCCCAAGGACGAACCCTATTGAAATTGGAGATAATCGGTTAAAATTTAGATATAGCTCCCATATATCTTCGCCCGATTTGCCTTTTATTGTGAACCAAACGTGTAATATCAGCCCGAATAGTATGGAATTTTGCACATACAACCAAATTAGGCCTGGAAATAAGTATGCCAAATTTGATCGAAATCGGTTCAGATATAACTATAGCTCCCATATATATTGTTCATCCGATTTGTCAATTTTGTCCTCCTCAGCCGTAATATGCACTCTGTAACAACAATATTTGGGGAAATATAGGAAATACAGCTCAGAAATATATTTGCTAAATTTTATCGAGATCGGTTCAGATTTGGATATAGCTCCCATATATAACTTCGTCCGATTTACTTTTTATTGTGCAGCAAACGTCTAATATTTGTCCAAATGGAATGGAATTTGGCACTTACGACCGAATTGAGTCTAGAAGCTAGTATGTGAAATTTGGTGAAGATCGGTTCAGATATAGCTATAGCTCGCATATATATTGTTCATCCGATTTGTTGTATTTGTTACCCACGGCCGTAATATGCATTCCGTAACAACGATATTCAGGGAAATATATCAAATACAGCTCAGAAATATATTTGCAAAATTTTATGAAGATCGTTTCCGATTTGGATATAGCTCCCATATACATTTTTATCCGATTTCTAATTAATTGTGCACCAAATGGGCAATACAAGTCCGAATTTAAAAGATACAAATGCTTCGGCATATTTTGTCCTTTGAACTTTAAATCATAATTATAATTATAGGGTGTATGATTGAATTCTCCCATAAAAACTTGTAATTGTTATGCGGAGCTCTACTAAATTATCAAAGTGGTGTAGGGTATCGTAAAGTCGGCCCCACCTGACTTTAAGACTTTCTTTACAGTTTTTTTTTTTTTTTTTTTTTTTTTTTTGCAAACTCCCCTTTAAAAAGGGCATATTATACAGAAATCTCTAAAATTTGTAGCATATAAATCATAAAACGCTTACCAAATCCAAATACATGTGTCATCCTCTCATCAATATGACAGCCACATTTGAAATAAATGGCAAACAGAGGCAAAATCCCCGAAAATAAATACATCCGTAGACACCAGCACGCATACATATGACAAGCATATTTCACATGAGAAAATCGCTTTACCACCCGGAACGCAAAGAGAATTTTCAAAATTGTAAACAATTCAAATAACAACATTTGATGATGACACTGCTGATTGTTGCTGTGGTGTGGCATGCACCATAACGGGGTCATATCAAGCAACCACAAAAAAACACACACACACACACAAAACAAAAAAAATCCAAAGACATTTCAGCTATTCGGTGATAGTAATGCGACAATGCAAGTGCACACCATTTCGCATATGTCGAATGACACTGCAACGACCTCCTAACGACACCAAAAAAGAAAAATCAAACCAGAAAAATCCCATCAGCTAAATAATACTCAACTGTGGAAATCTGTGGCACACAAGAGGCACCCCAGCTCCCTATTCACAAACTCTGAGTACGAGCAGCAGCAACAAGGGGGAACCTAAAAGAAACCGTTGGATAACAATGATCATGATGATTATGATCTATGATGACTGTGACCATAACAGCAACTATCCGTAAATATTCAAAAGAAAGCAAAATCATTGGAGCTACTTGCTGTGTGCACTTCGCTGTGAAAACCAAGTGCAGATAAACTGCAACCTCACAGACAGCCACCATCACAGATGAAGATGGTAGTTCATCATGAAAAAGCCTAGCGAATGCTAAACACGTTCTGTCTACACATCCAACAACAACAGCAGCAGTAGCATCACCATCAGCATGAGTAGCTGCCATCGACGACTAGAATAGCAAAAACATGCCAATTGTGCTAAGCATTACAACAACTGATAGCAATAATGCCGCTGATGATGCTGATGAGGATTAGGTTCGAAATTTACTCTGGGTGTGTGTGCGTGCAAAATAGTCAACAACAAAAACTACACCAGCAACCAATCGTGTACAACAGGAGCGGGAACAAAACAATATCTGATATTCTGCCAACTGGGATGAGTTCATCTTTGGCATGAAAGCGCATTTATTTTCCAGCAACGAAGTAACGTAAAACACGACAATGACTTTGTTAACAGCAAGCAGAAACAACAAGAACAACAACAACAAAAAACAAGGCAAACAGTGGTAAAATGGGAACAAAGAAAGATAACTTCTTTGAGTGGTGGCATTTTTCGTTGGTAGATCTCCATCGGACGACTTCTTCGAATAAAAGGCTCAAAAGACGTCTTCTTAGATAGAAGATTCAAATGAGGTCTTCTTCGATAGAAGAGATTAAAAGAGGTCTTCTTTGATAGAAGATGTCAGAAGAGTTCTTCTGCCATAGAAGGGCTCAGAAGAGTTCTTCTGCCATAGAATGGCTCAGAAGAGTTCTTCTGCTATAGAAGGGCTCAGAAGAGTTCTTCTGCCATAGAAGGGCTCAGAAGAGTTCTTCTGCCATAGAAGGGCTCAGAAGAGTTCTTTGCGATAGAAGAGCTCACAAGAGGTCTTCGTCGATAGAATAGCTCAAATGAGGTCTTCTTCGATAGAAGAGCTCAAATGAGGTCTTCTTCGATAGAAGAGCTCAAATGAGGTCTTCTTCGATAAAAGAACTCTAATGAGGTCTTTTGCGACAGAAGAGCTCAAATGAGGCCTGCTTCGATAGAAAAGCTCAAATGAGGTCTTCTTCGATACAAGAGCTGAAAAGATGTCTTCTGCGATAAAAGAGCCCGAAAGAAGAAGAACTCAAATGAGGTCTTTTGCGACAAAAGAGCTCAAATGAGGCCTGCTTCGATAGAAAAGCTCAAATGAGGTCTTCTTCGATACAAGAGCTGAAAAGATGACTTCTGCGATAAAAGAGCCCGAAAGAGGTATTCTGATATGGAAGAGCTCAAATGAGGTATTTTTCAGTAAAAAAGAACCATAGGACCTCCTTTTCAATAGAAGAGCTCCATAGTAGCTTTTTTTTAATAAAAGGATTCCATAGCTTTTTTTTAAAAAAAGAGCTCCATAGAGATTTTGTTTGTACAGAAGAACTCTCTTTCTCTATAGAAGAACTCCATAGAATCCCTCTTTTCATAGAAGAGCTCCATAAGAGCTTTTTTTTCATAGAAGAGCTCCATAGGAAATCTTTTTCTATAGAAGAGCTCCATAAGAGCTCTTTTTCTATAGAAGAGCTGTTTAAGAGCTGCTTTTCTATAGATGAGCTCCATAGAAGCTCTTTTTCTATAGATGAGCCCTATAGGACCTCTTTTTCTGTAGAAGAGCTCCATAGGAGCTCTTTTTCTATAGAAGAGCTCCATAGGAACTCTTTTCTATAGCATAACTCCATAGGAACTCTTTTCTATGGAAGAACTCCATAGGAAGTCTTCTCTATAGAAGAACTCCATAGAATCTCTATTTTCATAGAAGAGCTCCATAGGAAATCTTTTTTATTGAAGAGCTCCATAGGAGCTACTTTCTGTAAAAGAGTTACATATGAACTACTTTTTGTAGAAGAGCTCCATAAGACCTAAAGAAGAGCTCTAATACCTATAGCTCTTTTTGAAAATGAGATCTCTTCCTATTAAGAACCCTATTTTCGAAGTGTGGTCTTAAAATGTCTTCTTTGAGTACAAAGAGTTCCATAATGTGGAGAACTCTGTAAAGTTTGTTCTCTTGTAGAAAACCATAGAAAACAGGTCCCTCAATTGCATTGATTCCACTGTATATTTACCCAGATCAAACCTTCACAGAAAAAAAACCGCAAGTACTGAAAGACAAATAACAATGTCGGGGCTGCTGCAGCAGCACATGTTTGACATTACCATGACCCCGGCACTATTGTCTAGAATTGAGCGGCAACGGAGTTTGTGGTCGGAACACAAATCATGTTTTTCTTTGCATTGTTTTCCTTTGCTACTGGGACTGATGGCGTTGTTAGTTTTGTTGCCTTTCTTATCATCGTGGCATTATCAGGGAACCAACAATTGTGTTGGTTGTCTGAAACTAAGCGAAAAAGCGTTCCTTCTAACGATGAGAGAAAAACGAGAGAAAATGAAATATGGATATTTTGAAAGCACGCACGCACACACAAAGAATACAAATAGTAAAATAAAAATACTAAATTTATGAATAAAAAAGAAGAAGAAAAAATTAGAAATAAATAAAACAACTGAATAACAAATAAAAAAACATATCATAATTCATATAGAGCACGAGCAACAACACCCACATGCCAGCAGCATCGGGTGAAGGCAGAATTAGTTTCAAAACTTTTTTAATATCCCCCCCCCCCAAAAAAAAAAAAACGTTTGATGTTTGCCGGTTGTGGGTGATGGTTTTATTTATTATTTTTTGTTATTTTTGTTTGAGGTTTCGAGACGTTATAAATTATTTAAATAAAATTTTGTAATTTGTTTACCATACCTGAGATTTATTAAACCAGCAGACACATATCGAAAATAACAGATCTCAAAGCCACAGAAGTTGATTAAATTTACTGAATTGGGATTTCAAAAATGAATTTTCAGTTTCGTTTTTACTTCTTATTTGGAATGTGGTTCTTTTGGTCTTTTTTTGCATTTAGTTTACCACAAAAGTGGCTTATAAAAATACCATTTTGTGTTTGCAATGAATATTTTTTTTTTTTTATTTTTTTATAGAGTGAATTAGAAGTGCAGAACTTCTATGGATATTCACAAAAAATAACTAGAAATTGTAAAACATTGTTGTATGTGCATTTAAGGGTTATTATCATAGCTCATACGCCGTATAGGATATTTTCCCATGTGTCGTTTACGGTGTGCGTTACTCATACGCTCCACAGGTCTAAAGAGGGTGGGGTATGTAAATATAAGAACCAGTTAAAAAGTATCATTCGGTTTTGCCGGCAGATGTATACCCTCAGTCAATGTTCGATTATTTAATTATATTTGGACTTCTGTTATTATTAGACCCTCTATGGAGTAGGTTCCGAAGCAATGGGTCAATATAGTAAATTTCGTATCGGACCTAAATAAATATTACTTGTTTTGCAAGTTATGACAGACCAAAGTATCGAAAATCGTGACCCTTTGTGGGTGAGGCACCAGAAGGGGTTCGCAGATATATATCAGCTACACATCCGATCATGTGTTAGCAAAGTGTTTGTACGTGTGAAATTTGAAGAGAGTTAGATGATTATTTCGCTTTTTTGCGCTTTTTGTTTTTTAAAACCTTTAACCCTATGTGGGAGAGATACCTGAAGAAATGGTCCGATCTCTACCACAGATCTTGTGTTGATGGAAATATTGAGGAGTGCAAAGTCTGAATGGAATCGGATGTTAATTTTCGCGATTTTGATATTCAAAATGTTGGCCCTTTGATATTCAAAATTTTGACCCTTTGGGGGGGAGGTGCCGGAAGGTGTGGACCAATATATTCCATCTTAACAGCAGATCCTGTGTTAGTAGAAATTATGGAATGTGTAAAATATGAACAGAACCGGATGCTTATTTCGGATTTTATAATCGTTTTGGTTATTCAAAACGTTGACCCTTTGTTGGGGAGTTTTCAGAAGGAATTGTCCGAAGTGTACATTCTTTAAAACAGATATTGTATTGATGGAAATGTTGAGATGTGCCAAGTCTGAATGGAGTCAGCTGTTAAATTCGCGTTTTATGAGCTTCATGGATATTCAAAATTTTGACCTTTTGCGGGGGAGGTACCTATCATCTTCACAGCAGGTCTTGTGTCAATAGAAATAATGGGATGTGTGAAATATGAAGACAACCGGATACTTATGTCGAATTTTTTAATCGTTTTGGTTATTCTAAACATTGACCCTTTGTGGGGAAGTATCAGAAGGAATGCTCCGATCTCTACCAGATCTTGCGTTGATGGGAATATTTAGATGTTCCAATTCTGAATGGAATTGAATATTAATTTCACGTTTTATAAACTTCATGTGTATTCAAAAATTTGACCCTTTGTGGGGGAGGTACAAAAAAGAGTGGACCGATATATTATATCTATACACCGTACCTTGGTTAAATAAAAATATAGAGAAGTGTGTATTTTTAAGACAGTCGATATCTTATATCACATTTTTTAAGATTTATAATTATTCAAGATTTGTGGGGGAAGTACTTGATAGAGTGAACCAATATTGTCCATTTTCGCACTTGACTCAGTACAGATGCAAATGTTCGAATTTGCAAAATTGGAGCAAAATCGGATTATCCTTTCTCTTTCTGTGCAGAAAAATATATTTTTTGAAAATTTCGACCTTTTGTGGGGGAGGTACTAGAAGGAGTGGACCGATATTGCCCATCTCTGACCTCGAATAGTCCTTTCGTTATCGTGGGCACCAGCCAGACGGACAAACGGGCGGACATCGCTAGATCGACTCCAAATGTCTTGAAATGGATTTTGTCCAAAGAGACCTAGGTTCTAAAGACGTTACGACACGTTTGACCGTATAAAATGATATATACTCTCTCTAGCTACATGGTTGAGGGTATAACTAGCCGTATGGCTGAGGGTACAGTGAAAACGAAGCGAAGGCAGTCACTCGGAATCCTGTTAAATTGGGTTTCTCTATACTTTGTTACCGGCTTTGCGTGTGCCATACGATATTAAAAGTGTATTTTTGCAGCACTGGTAAAAAATGAGTACCGACTGCATTTGCTATTCGATTGCTAGCAAAATGTTTAACATACGCCCATTTGTACAAAAATGTTTTCCGTTTACTCTCAAGTTGTCGATTCTAGTCTGCTTGCCCATGCAGAAAAAAATAAATTTGCAGTCAACCTTTGTTCCAAACTGATTTCAGATATCAATTGTTTTTTTAGCGAATACGAATAATAAAAACTCTTGTTCTTTTAGCTCATCCAAATGTCTCAATCATCATTAATTTAAAACACATATACGTCATTTTTTATGTGCAGCTTTAAAAATATTACAATATTTTGAATGTCATTCGCAGTGGTGACATTAATCATACGTCATATGAGCACACCTACTCTCTGATATTAATGAGATTTTATGGCGAGACCCTATTTTAATTTGTATAAAGTCTATTTGAGATAATTAAAATCTGCGCAACATATGTTTAATTAAGTGTTATAATGATATCTCATAAATTATTAAATAACTTTTTTATAATACACAGAGGCTCTGTGAACCTATATCTATAAAAGAGGAAATATGTGTAAGTTTGATTGCTTGTTTGTAATTTTTAAACTCAAAAATCGCTGAACAGATTTTCCTGAAACTTTCTAAATATACTACAATATAACCTGAAAGTAACGTTGGCTATATACATTTTTGAAATTCCACTTGCAACTGGAAATGTAGCTACAGAATCGAAGGTACCTCCAAAAATTTTAGATTTTATATTCACATATCTATTGTTCGATTACAGATACAGTTTCCAAATTTGGAATGCGTAACAGAATTTGGAACAAAAACAAATTTTCCAAATAATATTGAAATTGGTTCAGATTTGGATATAGCTCCCATGTATGTTTTCGTCCGATTTTCTGTATTTGATGCACCAACCACGATATGTATTTCCAATTTTAATGAAATTTGAAATGTGTAACGGAATTTAAAACAAAAATACATTTGCCAAATTATATTGAAATCGTTTCAGATTTGGATAAAGCTCCCACATCTATTTTCTGCCGATTTCATGTATTTGATGCACCAAACGCGATATGTATGTCCAATTCCAAAGGAATACGGAATGAGTGACGGAATTTGGTACAAAAATAAATTCGCCAAATTATATTGAAATCGGTTCAGATTTGGATACAGCTCCCATATATATTTTCGACCCATTTCGTTTATTTGATGCACCAAACACGATATGTATGTCCGATTCCAGTGAAATTCAGAATGTGAGGCGAAATTTGATACAAAAATTAATTTTCCAAATTATATTGGAATCGGTTGAGGTTCGAATATATCCCCCATATATATTTTCTCCCGATTTTACATATTTGATGCACCAAACGCGATATGTATGTCCGATTCCAATGAAATTTGGTACAATAATAAATGTTTCAAATAATATTGAAATTCATTGATATATGGATATAGCTCCCAATTATATTTCGACCGATTTCATGTATTTTATGCACCAAACAACGATATGTATGTCCGATTCCATTGAAATTCAGAATGTGAGTCAGAATTTCGTACAACAAATTTTTTTTCAAATTATATTGAAATCGGTTGAGGTTTGGATATACCTCCCATATATATTTTCGGTAGATTTCGTATATTCGATGCACAAAATACGCTATGTATCTCCAATTTCAATGAAATATGGAAGATATGACCGAACTTTGTCCAAAAATAAATATTGTCAAATTATTTTAAAATCGGTTCCGATTGGGATACGATTTTATTTAGAAAAATTGACCCACAACGGCTTTGCAATGGTATTAGGCTAACAGTAAAACTTCTCCACTTTTTAATTGAGGCTACGATTATTACGGGGAAGTATGTTGCTACCTCGAAACCCTCTAATAGCTATAGAAATGCCATTCAACTTCTAAAGATTGCAGTTTCTTGCACGCTTGGCATTCGCTATCAAAATTAATAAATCCGAAGGACAAACACTTCGTGTATGCGGACTAAATTTGGCGTGTTCCTCGTGGTCAGCTGTTCCTGGCATGTTCAGGCATCAAAAGGCTGGTTCAGCTAATTGTAATATATTTCAAAGCATTTCCTTAATATTTCCAACTTTCTAATAAACTGCTATAATCTGTTCATTTTAAGAATCAACTTCATTTTAACAGAAAAATGTTTGTTGCTGAAATTCTTGATATCCTTTGTAGCTTTTTATACAGCATAGCTTCACTTAATTCTGAAAATAATCTGAGCATACCAAAAGTTTTACATCAACTCTCCTTCACGATGTTTACTTAGCAGATTAATCGGCACCATTCTAAGTAGCAACTGCTGAAATACCCCTTGCCCTTGTTAGCTCCAATATAGACGTTAGTTAGGAATTTTTACTCTTCAATAACTGCGTTTCTTTACTACGAACTGCAAAATATCTTGGCTGCTCTCAGCTGAGATTTACTCAGACCAAATAAAAAATTAATAATATTTATGCATTTCATTGAAAGCATAAAACGGATATTGTTGAAATTCTGTGAAATTCCTTTGATGATCTGCGTAGAATCAAATTCTGAATCTGATTTATGCATGTCCGTTCGACTGACTGCCCGTTCGTCCATGAATTTTTATACCCTACACCACAGGGTGGTCAGGGTATTATGTCTTTGTGCATTTGTTTGTAAAAAGCAAAAGGAAACGAGATAGACCCATAGTTCCTTTTGATGATCTGAATAGAATCACATTCTGAGTCGATTTATGTATGTCCGTCCGTCCGTCTGTTCTTGTATTTTTGTAAACAAAGTACAGGTCGCATTTATTGCCCGATCCAGATGAAAATTTGCACAGATCATTTGCTTGGCCCAAGGACGAACCATATTGAAATTAGAGATAATCGGTCAAAATTTAGATATAGCTCCCATATATATTTTCGTCCGATTTGCCTTTTATTGTGCACCAAACGTGTAATATTAGCCCGAATAGTATGGAGTTTTGCATATACACCCAAATTAGGCCTAAAAATAAGAAAGCCAAATTTGGTTGGTTGCCAAATCGGTACAGATATGGCTATGGCTCCCATATATATTGTTTATCCGATTTGTTATTTTTGTCCTCCGCCGCCGTAATATGCACTCTGTAACAACAATATTTGGGGAAATGTATCAAATAAAGTTCAGCAATACCCTTGCTAAATTTTATCAAGATCGGTTCAGATTTGGATATAGCTACCATATATAACTTCGTCCGATTTACCTTTTATTGTGCAACAAACGTCTAATATTTGCCCAAATGGGACATGCGACCTAATTGAGTCTAGAAGCTAGTATGCGAAATTTGGTGAAGATCGGTTCAGATATAGCTATAGCTCCCATATATATTGTTCATCCGATTTGTTGTATTTTTTACCCACAGCCGTAATATGCACTCCGTAACAACGATATTTAGGGGAATATATCAAATACAGCTCAGAAATATCTTTGCTAAATTTTATCGAGATCGGTTCAGATTTGGATATAGTTCCCATATATATCTTTATCTGATTTCAAATTAATTTTGCACCAAATTGGCAATACAAGTCCGAATTTAAAAGATACAAATGCTTCGGTATATTTAGTCCTTTGAACTTTAAATTATAATTATAATCATATCGTGTATGATTGAATTCTCCCATAAAAAATTTTAATTGTTATGTGGAGCGCTACTAAATTAGCAAAGTGGTGTAGGGTATCATAAAGTCGGCCCCACCCGACTTTGGGACTTTCTTTACTGGTTTGTAATTGAATTAGAGATCGCATTTATTGTTATTTGTTTGGCCTTAGGACGAGCCCTATTGAAATTGATGGAAATCGTTCCAGAATTGGATATATATCTCATATGTATCTTCGTCCGATGGACATTATCCCTATGCGAACAATTTTCGGACATAATCCTCAGAAAGAAAACAAGGATTAAGTTGAGTTAAGGTTCTAAGCCGGTTTGAGATGAAAATTTTATCCCAAGAAGGTATTTTTAATGCCTGATCATGGCAAAGTCATTTTTTCGTGGGGGAAAATACACGGCTACCCGATTATTCGACCCGAAAATTCCGGGTTTTATCCGGTTCTAAAAAACATGTAAAACCTATGGAAATACCTGTCCAACAAGTGGTCATATGTTGGAGTCGTTTGAACCGGTTCCAGAGCAATGCATAAAAAAACAGTATTTTTGTTCCGGCACTACATGATACAAGGAAAGAATGAAGGCTATAACGAATTATAGTACCACATCTTAGCACACAAAATGTGCCCTCCTTCGATTTTTTTGGGGTTTTTCAAAAAGTTCTGGTACAAAAAAAAACCTAATTTCCTTTTATTGCTCCGAAACCGGTTAAAATAATATGACTTGTTGCATAGGATTTTCCATAGGCTTTCAAAAGATACACATCCTGTCTATATTAAGTTTGTAGAACCTGACCCGCAAAGCCGCATTTTTATACCCTCCACCATACATAGTATGGAGGGTATATTAAGTTCGTCATTCCGTTTGTAACTCATCGAAATAATCATTTTAGACCCAACAAAGTATATATATTCTTGATTCTAAGACGATTTAGCACTGTCCGTCCGTCTGTTGAAAGAGAATTGACTATATAGGTCCACGATATCGTATAGCCCCCATATAACGGTACCCTTCGATATTCGGTATGTTGATTATTTTGGCCACATTTTTTAATGGAATTGTCTAAAATTCTGCACAAGGGGTTTCTTGTGAGCACTTTACCCCCTGAAAGGGAATTGTCTATATAGGTCCAAAATATCGTATAAACCCCATATAACGGTACCCCCCAATATTCGGTATTTTGATGATTTTAGCCTTCCGAGATTTTAAAAGAATTTTTAATGGAGTTTATTTTTATTTTATGAAAATGTCCTAATTCGTTCCAAATGGTGGAGGGTATCCAAAGTTCGGCCCGGCCGAACTTACTACTTTTTTACTTGTTAAATATTATTTTCCATTTTCTTACTAAGCCACACAATGTACAGAACTCTTCTTAGAAAAGGAATTGCATTGATACGGTCAAAACGTGACACAACGAATTAACGGTTTAAGACCCTAGGTCTCTTTGGATCAAATCCGTTTCAGCACATTTGGAATCGATCTAGCGATGTCCTTCCGTCTGTGTGTCTGATTGTCTGCTGGCTGGTGCGCACGATAACTCTCGAAGGGAGTATTCGATTTGATCCCAAGTGTGTACCTCGCAACATTACTCTTAAACTTAGATCGAGTTCGGAGATGAGTAATATCGGTCCATTCCTTCTGGTATCTCGCCTCCCAAAAGATCGAAATGCTTTGCCTCTTAGAAAGAGAAAAGATCATCCAATTTTGCTCCAAATTTGCAAAGTCCTAATATTTTCATCCGTTCTAGATCAGGTGCAGCAATGGGCAATATCAGCCCACACCATGAAGCACCTCCCTCACAAATGGTCATAATTTTGAATAATTATATCTCTTATAAAATATGAAATAAGAGTCCGATTGTCTTCAAATCTCGCACATCTGAATATTTCCATAATTTCATAAAACCTACAAATTATGGAAATAGTCCAATATTTATATCAGATTTGCCCACTACCTTGAAACCTCCCCCATATAGGGTCAACAGTTTGAGTAATCATAAGGCAACTCAAAATATATTTAAGTAGACGGACATTGGCTGAGGATATACATCTGTCGGCGCAACCGAATAATACTTTTTAATTAGAGTTTTCTCAATGCCAAAATCGTTGATGTGCTCGAAAACATTTTTTTATATTTTTTACAATGGAATTGTTAAGAAAATTTAAAATTGCCACAAGCTCCTGCTCCAATAATTTCCCTTTAGTCAAGTGCAAATGGCTGGGGCTTAAGACAATTTTGAATTCAGTCGAGCGTTGAGTAATACATTATTCAAGTCCCCTTCTTGTTTTTCTCCAGGTTTTCACCACAAAAACCCCAAAACCCCTTAAAAAAAATAACCGCTTCACCCAAAATTATCCACATTAATGAAGTCACATTCTGGAAAATGGTATTTCAACAGCTTCTCACAGCCAAAGACAGCTTGCTTTAATTTTTGTTGTCACAATGCCACCAAGATATTCAGCTAAGGAAACGGGCAATGGTATTGGTGTGTGTGTGTAAAGGAAACTGTTCATTGAAAATGTCGTAGATGCTGATGGTGGTGCTGGCTACTTCCATGAATAGAATGTTGTCATTTTTTTAACCATTCGCCGTTAAGGACTAAAGGCACGGCGGACCGAAGCAAGGTTGTACTACCCTCTCCCCATACCCAGCCCAAATACCTATGAAGACCATAACAACGAATTGTCACAGACTTCAATTGTCATTCAAAATGGCATGGTTTTTCATTGTTGCCTGGTCAATGCAGGGATGGGAGCGGGGGCTGTGGGTCTTACGGGTCATGGAAGTTTATGAAGTAGTATTGTGCGCTCACATCATTTTTCTGTTGCCACTTCCTTTTTTTCACATCACCATCATAATAGTCATTGTGGTGGTTTCTATTTCGTTTAACAGTTTCCTTTTTTGTTATTTTTCATTTTATTGGAATTTATTTTTACTATACATGGACCTGGTTGCTGGTTGGATGATTGTTTCTCTTGCATTCACTTTATTATTATTTCTGGCGGCTTCCTTACAATTCTTTTTGCTAGCCATAAAATGACTGCTTTCCTTGTTATACCCTCCACCGTAGTATGGAGGGTATATAAAGTTCGTCATTCCGTTTGTAACACCTCGAAATATACATTCTAGACAGCACAAAGTATATATATTCTTGATCAGCATAAGATTCTATTTCGATTTAGCGATGTCCGTCCGTCCGTCTGTCTGTCTGTCCATTTCACTCATATATGTGTTAGATATGCAGGTATTGAAAATGGGCTATATAGGTCCACGTTGTGACCCCCCCCCCAAAAAAAAAAAAGCTTTACCAACAGATTTAAGTTCTTTTTGGGTGTTTTAGTCAAAATTTTTGACCCGAATTTGTTGTTAGTTGACGTACATGTATGCCCAAGTTTTGGAATAGACCCCATATAACTGTACCTCCAGATATTCGGTATTATAATGAATTGTGTCACACTTGTCATCGGAATTTTGGGTTCCTAATGAATGGTACAGTAGAAACAGAAAATTGCATAAGCAGGTCCATGTCTTGGATATGTGGTATTTTGTTGATCTTAGCACTATTGTTCACCGACATCGTTTCAAATATCGCAATTGAAGTTCGAAATGAGTGCTACGGTCTTTTTCAACGAATTGTTTATACCCTGCACCATATAGTGATAAGGGTATTATGTCTTTGTGCAATTGTTTAGAACATGGAGGAAGAATCTATCTCGCTTCCCGTAGTTACTTTTGAGAATCTTCATAGAATCAGTTTCTCAGTCGATTTAAACATATCAGTCCGTTTGTTCATCCGTCCATCCATGTATTCTTGTGAGCAAAATGCAGGTCGCATTTATTATCCGAGTGAGATGAAATTTGCCAAACAATATTTGTTTTGATAATTGAAATTGGTGATAATCGGATCAGATTTAGATATAGCTCCCATGTATCTACAACCGATTTCGGATTAATTGAGCACCAAATGGCCAAATAACCTGAATTTTGGTACATCCAACCAAGTCTAAAAGCAAGTACATCAAAATTTTCAGATAATCGGTTCAGAAATAGCCATAGCTCCATATATATGTTTCATCCGATTTGGGTTTTAAGTCCCTCTTTATCCGATATCAAGTTTATTCTGCACCAAATGGCTTATATGAGACAAAATGGACTGAAGTTTGGTAATTAAGACTGAATTCATAGCTCCCATATATTTGTTTTATCCGATTTGGGGTTTTAAGTCCTCACATGCGTAATATGCACCCCACAAGAATGATATTTGTAACCAGATATCAAATATAGCCCAGAAATACCTCTGCCGAATTTTATCAAGATCGGATTAGATTAGGATATAGCTCCCATATATGTCTTCAACCGATTTCGGGTTTAATAAATCCAAATGACTTGAATTTTGGTACATCCCACCGAATTAAGTCTAGAAGCAAGAACATATCGGTTCAGTTGTAGCCATAGCTCCGATACATATGTTTTATCCGATTTGGGTTTTAAGTCCCTCACATTCGTAATATGCATTCGACAGCAATGATATCTGTTACCAGATATCTTATAGAGCTCGGAAATACCTTTGCCAAATTTTATCGGGTTAAAATTTCGAAAATGGCTCGTGAGCTGAACATATCGCAGTATTCCATTCGGTAAATATTGAAAAATGAACTCGGGTTAAAGCTAAGAACAAGAACTTACACCGCAACAGAAAGAAAATAGACTCAAAAGAGCTAAAGAGTTGCTGCGCTTGGCCGAAAGTGGTGAACTGCCGAATTTGATTTTCTCAGACGAGAATACATTCGTTGTCCAGCAGTTTGTAAACAAACAAAATGATCGTGTTTACTGGCCAAAGAGATCAGCTTAAAATGTGCACCTTCGGTTGGTCACCAGAACTCAAGCGCCGGCCATGGTGATGGTGTGGTCCGCCATAACAGCCGATGGTCGCTCTTCGCTCGTATTAATCGACCGTGGCATCAGAATAAATGCCGAATGTTAACGCGAAAATATTATGCAGGGTGTATTAAAGCCTTGGGCACGCAAACATTTTGGCCGCAGACCTTGGACATTCCAACAGGACTCAGCACGCGCCACCCAAGAATGGTTACAAAATGAGGTTCCTCGTTTGGACTATTGTGTCTG